>NW_023626496.1:0-2899 GCF_014905685.2 Nematolebias whitei | reverse complement strand
GTTTATTGTCAATTCCAAGAAGAAAGTTAATTTAACTTGTTCACTACTACCAAGACCACCCCTACACTATTTCTCTTCCACTCGGTCGCTTTGACATCTCAACCCTCTACCGTCTAATCTGACTCCATCTCCTGTTTAATTACAGCTCGTACACATGATGTACCCTCTTTCCTTGAGATTCAAACCATCCTCTGTTTCAGAGGTCACTGCCTCCTTCCTATCATACAGAAAATTGTTTTGTTTAACCTTGTGTCTGCTCCTATCTCCGTTTCTGTCTGGCCTCAGACGGCTATCAGCAAATTTTTGGAAGATTTTCAGCTATCCCTGTTCCCATATCAGATACCATTTAGCGGTTACACGCCAATATCAGCTATATTTTTAAATTAATCCAACTTTTACAGCCTAAATCATTAAAAATCAAGCTCTACCCCCTTAATTTTGGTACATAAAGCTTATTTCCGCTTGTTTTAGCTAGTGGCCCCCTGATCTCAAACTAATTGCCTCTTTTTCATTTTGATACTTCCTATAAGTCATGCAATTTGCCTCTGATATGATCCTGTAGATTTTCCACAGGCTTCACCTGTACCACATTTATGAGTTCCACACCTGATAACAACATTCACACACCCAGGCATTCAAATATGTTATTTCCATCCACTCCTGGCCGCAGTTTGTAATAAAACAAATGCAAGCCTGGTATGCAACAACCCAGTGTCCAGACTTGTCCTTGCCTTATACAACAGCGCCCCCTTCCGGTCAGGACACGGAAGCACCGATCACACACACCTCTGACGCAGAAAGGAAGACAAACCAAAACACGCGTAAACCTTCACCTCCTCGTGTTTTGTCAGTAAATCCTCATTAAGCTCCTGAATCTGTGTGTTTTGATCTTTAACTTTGTCCCAAGCCAGTTGTGTAAGTGTATGTGATGTTCCTACCTCGGCCTGGACGAGCTGATTTAAAAGGCTGTCCAATGCCCTACATTTACCTGTGTTCGCTGCATGTATGACATTAATCACAGCTTTAACTCTTTTATATTGTTCTTGTAAAGATTCAGCAGTAGTTACAGATTTGTTAGTTATGTACTCCATATCTGCTGACATCATTCTCTCACACATTCATTCAATTGTCCTTATTCTCAAACAGTACAGGCATCTGTTGAAAAAATCACTACAAGTCTTTAATTTAAGCAAGTAAAGCCTTGTAATTGCCCTATCCAACAGCGCCCCCTTTCGGTCAGAATATGGTAGCACCAGTCACTCCGAAGCACTGACACGGAAGCACACCCCCTCCTTTTTCAAGACAGTGAAAAAAGAAAAAGAAAATAATTCAACCTTCCCCCCTCGCAGTCTAAAACTGATAAGAAGAGGGAAAAGAGAAACCGTTCCTCTCACAGAGAAGGGAAAAACGAAACCGTTCCACTCACAGACACAGAATGTCTGTCAGAACCTGCAAATCACGGCACACAATGAACTTATTCTAAGATTACAACTACAGTGATCCCTGACCACCAGAAATTTGGTAAACACACTATTCTATTCACATTTTCCCTCAAAGCTAAACTATCAATGGAGTCCAATTTAGGCCGCAGTCGACACAGCCAGAGGAGAACACGCACCTCAGCCCCCAGACGTTTGTGAGACGTTCGGAACCTTAATCCCGTCAGATTAAGGGTTTGATGGCCAGATCCGCTGTAAACTGAGGGAAAATGGTTTGTCACCCACGTGACCCCGGCAGGCCTTCCGCCGTCCACCGGCACAAGTCCACACACTTGTGAAAACTGCCTAAAAATGTCTAAGTAAGCTGTGCAATTTACACCCATTTACAACACGCATGCGCAACACTCTACAATTCTGAATACAAGCAAACCGTCCGTCTGAGGTCACACAAATAAGTTTAAATTAGCTTACCAAATGTCTGTTTCAGGAGACGGTACGAACTCCCACAGTGGAAGAATTTAATTTAGTTTACAGCCTAAATTGCGGAGTTTTAGAGCCGAAGCCAAGTGAAACTTGTGAATCTAACTAAACACTACCTAAACGTAAAAGAAAGCGTTCGGCGCTTAAACTGTCTTAATATCGTAACCCACCTCGTCAGAATTAACACGAATCACCGGAAGTTAGCTTAAATAAAACCATCTTTATTTTCCGGAGATGGCCGCATGCACACGAACAGAGGAAGTTGAATTTAGTTTTAATTTGGTTTACAGCCGAAAAGCCAGTCCACCGGACATTAACGTCCAAATATGTAACCAGCTTACCTGAAAGTAATGGGCCCAGTTCCTCTCTCTGTGTTTGCACCGCAAGCCACCTCGATCCAATTCA
This sequence comes from Nematolebias whitei, assembly GCF_014905685.2. Classification (NCBI taxonomy): domain Eukaryota; kingdom Metazoa; phylum Chordata; class Actinopteri; order Cyprinodontiformes; family Rivulidae; genus Nematolebias; species Nematolebias whitei. The sequence goes on along the minus strand of NW_023626496.1, from coordinate 575 downwards.
GTCTAGGCCGCGTCACCTCGCCGCACGTCGGGTCACCATTTTGTTGTGGCTAGAGAACCACGTCGTGTTCAAAACGGCTGAGGCGTCGCCCTTCGTATAAAAGATTTATTTGACACAACATGGGTTACAGATATTCAGAGACAAACAATTACATTAATAAGATATATGCATATAAATGGAGCATTAAGAACGAACCGTCGCCGTGTGCGCCTCCCGGAAATGCTCGGTGGGCGTGTGTCATTTCCGGCCTTTTATCCCCGTTTGAGAAGGCTAGCTTCCTGATTGGTTCAGCTTCTGTCGCTATGGTTACGACTCTTAGCCCGCCCCCTCAAGGACGTTAACGTCTATATTTCAGATAAGTTTTGGTACACCGAAATCGGCTTTTGTTTAAAGTTTAACTTGCTATTATACTTTAGGGATACAAAATGATTCGTGTCTAAATTGTTTATACATAATAATTAATAACTATTAATTATTACCTACCTCATGGGTGTTAATTCAATATCTGTTGAAGGCCTGGTGATTCTGTTTTTAAGGCAGATTCATCTTAGTTTCCTTGTCTGCGTTCAAACTGT
>NW_023626495.1:0-2899 GCF_014905685.2 Nematolebias whitei | reverse complement strand
TTACCAAAAACATTGTGGGATTACCTCCTTTGACTTTTGTTTTCCTTGCTGGATTAAATCAAGACCAGGGACATTCGAAGGCGTAAGTTCATATTGGAATTCATCCCCATGGACAGGTGATGATTTCCAAAGGGGGGACAGTAGTGAACTAAGCCTCAGGTCAAAATCTGGCTTTGATGGGCCTTCCTGGAACTTGAACTGTATTTCATTGATTTGAGTCCAGAAACACAAGATTAAGTTCATCCAGAGACTTTCTAAGTGTCCTACACTGATCAATTGAAAGAACACTCTCTTTTTTTATATTATCATTACTATTTTACAACTGTTTGATAATCAAAGTGTGTTTAGTTCAAACCATTTTTAAATGTTGAAGTGAACTAATCATTTTTAATCAACTGTGAAACAGTATTAGTGATTTTTAATTCTCATGCAAAGTAGAAATCACGTTAAGGTCTGTTACAGAGTAATTATGCATTTTCTGATTTTCTGTCTTTGAATGAGCAAGTGTAAGTTGGTCTAAGGTTGGAGTCAAACGCAAAACAAGTTGTTGGAACGAACTGTCATGTTTTTAAATCCTCTCAGACGTAAATATAGAGGCTGGCACCTGTTTTCCCCCAACTCGCCTAAATATTCCTCTCGTCTGTCTTTAAAACATTTTCAATCTGTTCTATAACATTCTTGCTGTTTTTCTGACTTCTAGTGACCTCTTACGTCACAAAAACACACCCCTGTCTGGTCGAAACGACCAATCAGGAACCTCCCAAATGAACCGGAAATAGAACTCTTTAAATGTCGGTACTTCCTAGTTCAAACCAGTCGCTTCGGGTTCCAGCTTCAAGCGCCAGCTCCAGTCGAGTGCGGTGGGAGAGAAGTTCAGTTCTGGGAGCAGAACCGAACCGAGAAGTGCTGGAGAAAACAGGAAAATCCCGACATGATCCGCAGTTCTTCCGAGTCTTGTGGGAATTATGACACCTTCCACCTCTGAGTGGAACTCCTGACGGACTTACTCCTCTTGTGAGTCCACCAAGAGGTGAACTTGTGTCGAACAAGTACCGTCACTACTTCGGATGATTCACAGCTGTTCCTACGGAGACGCTGAAAGGGTGCGTTAAATGGAACTTCGTACCAGTGAAGACATCTCCTCCAGGTAAAGAGTTGATTTATACCACCTAAGTGTACCGGGGAAGAAGCTGGGAACTCAGCGGAGCGTGCCGTTGCTGATACTGACACATTTCCCTCATCCACCATCTCCCTCCCTCTAAACTTCATCTTTCCATCTTTAAACTCTTCTATCTGCTAGAAATCATTCCAGATATTTTTAGAAATGTCTGTTGTACAGCTGGAAGCAAGGGAAACCATCGCCGTATGGTTTTCTAATTGTAAACTCGCTAATTAAGCCATGTTGTTGTTGAAATCATTTTGCCAAATTAATGTAAATGTGTGATGTGTTTAAATCGTTTTTAAATAAATGACCCACTGTCGTTGGTGAGTCAAAGATAAACGTTTCCGTCCACATTTAATTAAATTCAATGCACGTTATTATTCAGTCCAGAAAAATGAATGAATCCGTTTAATTTATGAATATATCACAGAATATGTTCATCTACACTATTGTTCACCTGAATTGTAGAAGTTTAAATGCAAATATATCCTACATATTAGATTATTTCAAAAGATTAAATAAAACTTTTAAAATAATAGCATTATCTGAAACTTGGCTTAATGATGAGAATATGGATAGTGCATATGTTGAAGGGTATGAATTACATCATATGAACAGAAAAAATAAAAAAGGTGGAGGAGTGGCTCTATTCATAGATAAGGAAATAAAATGTAAAGTAATCAGTGAAATGTCTAAAATTGTTGATAATATGATGGAAATGATAACAATAGAAATAATTAATAAAAATTGAAAAAACATTATTATAAGTTGTGTATTTCGATCACCATGCTCAAAGATAGAAATGTTTACCGTAAAATATTGGAGTTACTAGTAAAGAGCAGAAATAAAAAAAAAATTTTATGTGGAGACTTCAATATTGATTTAGGAAATAAAACTGATTCAAATAACATCAGGACATTCATAAATTCAATGTATAGTTCAAATTTGAATCCGTTAATATCAAATCCAACAAGAATCACAACTCAAAGTGCAACAATAATTGATAATATCTTCACATGGTGATGGTGATGGTGATATGGTGAGTGGTATTTTGATGACTGACATTAGTGATCATTTACCAGTGTTCACTATTTATAAAAACGATGTCAGCATATCAAAAACACTTAGAAAGAATAAAATAATAAACACATCCAAAAAAGCATTAGATAAATTTAAAGATGACTTAGCTAAACAAAATTGGGAAGAAGTGTATATAGACAATGTGAACAAATCTTATGATAAGTTTATGAAGATTCTTGAAGTATTGTATAAAAAAAATTGTGTGCAAAAAAATTATATAAAGAAAAATACAGTTGATCATCCATGGATGACTAAAGGATTGAGAAACGCATGTAAAAAAAAAATATCTGTATTCTTGTTTCCTGAAATCCAGAACTCAAGAGGCTGAAGATAAATATAAAAAGTATAAAAACAAATTAGTAGGGATTATAAGGAAACATAAGAGAGAATATCTAAAAAAGTTAAATCTGGTCCTCTGGACATTCAAAAAAACAAAACAAAGCAAATCAACAAAAAAAATGTAGAAACATTTCGTCTCTCATCCGAGAGACTTCCTCAGTCTGAGGAGCTGTATTCAGCTCAGTCTCTTAAATAGCACCGTCTCAGGGTGGATCAACCAGTTTTGCTGCTGACAACCAAAACCAGCTGATCACATGCTCAAGAAGGACATTCAGCATAACAATGGATCATTAGCACACTGATGGCTGTTTACTGTTC
>NW_023626494.1:0-2899 GCF_014905685.2 Nematolebias whitei | reverse complement strand
TGTGTGTGTGTGTGTGTGTGTGGGGGGGGGGGGGGCACGAAATGTTTACTTCTTCCTGGGCATAACAGAAAATAATTGAGAAGCACTGTTCTAATCTAACTTTCATCTCAAAAATTCTAGAGAATTCAATAGGTCAGTTGCGTGAACATCTACAAAGAAAGAATCTGTTTGAAGAGTTTCAGTCAGGGTTTAGAGTTCATCATAGCACAGAAACAGCACTAGTAAAAGTAACTAATGATATTCTCATGGCCTCAGACAATGGACTTGTGTCTATACTGGTCCTGTTAGACCTCAGTGCTGCATTTGATACAGTTGATCACAATATTTTACTACAGAGGCTTGAATATGATATTGGGTGTCATGATCAGCGGCCCCCGCTGGCCCCCCATCTGCTCATTTCCCTGCCCCTTCATGACATGCCATGTTTTCTGCCCCTCTCCTTCATGTTTTGTTTATCACTCAGATTCTGTCAATCTGCACTTCAAGTCTGCTCATGTCACTTCTCTGTCACCACACCCCCTCAGCTGATTCACCGCAATCAACCTTCATGACGCTCACCTGTTCTATCCACTACTTTTAAAAACTCTATGTCCATACTCATTCAGTGCGAGATTATTAAATCTCTCATGATTCTCATTAAACCTCTCATGGTCCCTGATTCTCAAGCCATTCATAGTTTCAAGCCTGAACCTCAAGCCTTGTGTTTTGGACTACGACCTCACACTTGCCTCTTGGATTTATCTCTCTACCTGCTGCTCGTCTTAGTGATGGCAAGATGAAGCTTCATGAAGCACTGAGGCTTTCCATCAAATAGCTCGACTCATGATCCCTATCTCTCTGATCTGCTACAACCGTATGTCCCACCACGTTCCCTGAGGTCAGCGGACCAGTTGCTCCTTACAGTTCCAGGAACTCGTCTTAAGCGCAGAGGTGACAGGGCCTTCTCTGTAGCAGGACCAAGACTCTGGAATGAGTTACCTCTGCTTGTCAGACAGGCCCCCTCCCTCTCAGTTTTCAAGTCCCGTTTAAAAACTCACTACTATTCAGTATCTTTCAACACCAGATGATCTGTGTTTTGATCCTGTATGCTCCACACTGGTTTGTCATCATTATCTGCATCGTTTTTATGTCTATATTCTGATTTACCTCATTTTGTATTTTGCTTTGTGTGTTACCTGTTGTTTTGTCTGTACAGCACTTTGGTTGGCTTTGTAGCTGTTTTAAGTGCTTTATAAATAAAGTGGTATGGTATGGTATGCTCCAACACGCCATGGTGCTTCATTTGCTCTACTGCGCCATCAAGTGGACTATACATGTAAAGCAGGTAGATGGATTAACATAACTGGTTTGTGAAGCCTTAAGTTGAATAAAAGGAAAAAGAAATCATGTTTGCAAGAACCTCAAATAGTCTAAATTTGATCTGCAAATTATCTTAATCTGTCTTTATGATGATGATGATGATGGATTTTTCTGTCTGCCCCTTATATTTTGAATCTCGAGCATACAAATGAGCCAGTTTCTGAATCGGTCAAGTGGTACGGCCCACTAGCGAGGCCTCGAATGTCACTACATGCGTCATCAATACACGCATCGATACACGCTCCACTTAAATCTTACTGGATTACTTGACACACGCTTCAAAGCCTTGACACAGAAGGACACATCACTAGCTCGTCTGGTTTTGCTCTGCCCTTCTGACCCTGGTACGACAACTTTTTCTGGCCCTTTGACTCTGGATTTTGGATTACCCCTTGGATATGTTTAAAGAACTCTGACTCCCCATGCTTGACCTCTGCCTTGCCTTCTGGATCACGACCCTACCTCTTCTGGATCCTCTCCCTGGCTGCAGCTGCAATTATAAATAAAACTGTTTTCATTTTTACTCGTGTGTCTGGTCATTCTGAATCCAAAAGCCTGGTTTTGTGACAATGGGATTACCGAAACAGCTCTAAAATGGTTTAAATCATATCTATCTGATAGATTCCTGTTTGTAAATGTAAATAATAAATCCTTTTCATACACCAAAGTTAGTTATGGAGTTCATCAGGGCTCAGTGCTTGGGCCAATACTATTTACTTTATATATGCTTCCATTAGGTAAAGTTATTAAACAGCATGGGATACATTTTCATTGTTATGCTGATGACACACAATTATATTTGTCCATTAAACCCAATGAATCCAATCAGCTACTTAGACTACAAGCATGTCTTAAAGACATAAAAACCTGGATGACCCTTAATTTTCTCCTTTTGAACACAGACAAGACTGAGGTTTTGGTTTTTGGATCTGAGCACCTTAGGAATTAATTTTTCAGTCTTTCTCCCTCCTTAGATGACATTAATCTGTCCTCCAGCTCTAATGTTAAAAATCTTGGTTATTTTTGATCAGAACATGTCTTTTATCCCCCACATTAAAAATGTTACTAGAACCACCTTCTTCCATCTGCGTAATATCACTAACATTAGAAACATCTGATCTAAAAATGATGCAGAAAAACTGGTCCATGCATTCGTCACATCTAGACTGGACTATTGCAATGGTTTATTATCTGGGTGTCCAAATACTTCTTTAAAATGTCTTCAGTTGATCCAAAATGCTGCTGCCAGAGTCTTAACTGGAATTAGTGGGAGAGATCATATTTCTCCAGTTCTATTTCGTATAAGCTTCGCCCTTTAAGGCTGTCGCTGATGGGTTATCCCGTTATGCGAAGCATTACACTGAAAAAATTTAATCCATGCCCACCTGCTGTGTGGGCACCACCCAGTCCGTATAAATTACGTTAAGAGCGGGTAATCGGCTCCCATTTTTCTTCAGCGAGCTAATAGCACTGTCAGAAGAACGAAGAAGGAAAGTTGTGTAGATGACCAACCTTTGTTAAGAATGCTTGGCCCGTCACG
>NW_023626493.1:0-2900 GCF_014905685.2 Nematolebias whitei | reverse complement strand
GATTCATATTCAATGGCTCGAATTAAGTGACTTTTACCTGTTCCTGCACCACCTGTAATAAAAACTTTTAAAGATTCGGGATTCTTTCCATTTGCTCTGTCTAGGCACCACTGCCTAATATGATAAAAGACTGAAAATTGTTTTTCATTTAGAGATCGAATCAATGCTAGACCTTCAACTCTACTCATGCTTTTTTGGTTCTGAAATATTGCAACATCTTTAACAGTCAAACTCAAATCTGGTATTTGTTCTTGTTCATCGTTTAATGTTGCTCGTGTTTCTTTTTGGCTTTCCAAACACTCAAACCGTTCCACCTCAACCTCAGGACATAATTCGCACCATGCGTCTTCCAGCATTTCAGTACCAACTACATTGTTTGCAGCTTCCAAGGTGTCGGATTCCAATTCAAAATGGCTTCTATTTGAATCTACAACAGCCTTGACTGAATGTCTTGTACCATCAAGGAATCGAACTAAACCAGTTTTATAAAAGTCTTGAAATGTTTCACAGTTCAAAGGTTTTAGTTCACCATCGAATCGATAAGGCAAGAATAACTGTAACACACTTTGATAAAACTTTTCAGGATCTTTGGTTTCAGAGAAACGCGCATATCGAACAACGGCTGGTTGTGTTCGAGTTCTTTTAGCAACAAAACCAAAACCATTATTCAACTTCACTGGATTTTTGCACTTTTCATTTTTGGTCAAAACACGATATTCTGATGCAAACTTTGCCAGGCACATATCCTGAAAGACATTATCACTTGGCCTATTCTTGTAACGATCAACAAGACCGGTCATCCACATGTCATCTGTTGTCAGATTATCTGAAGACGCCTTGTCTTTTAAGACAGAAATTGGTAGGCTCATTTTCACAACATTGTCACCAGTTGGAATAAAAACAACCTTTCGGGAACACTCCTTTAAGTGCATATTGGTTAATCTATACACAGCTTCTTGTGCACAAACATCTCGATTGTGTAAATAAACACTACCAATTGTCTTCAATGCCTGTTTAGCACTTACATTGCCATCTTTGGAAGCTTCTCTTTGAGCATTTCCTAGCAGAAGGCCAATTTCTCTTTCACTTTTAGACATGTAAGAGATTATGTAAACACAAACTGCATATGCATCAACACAAAACTGGATATCAATATTAGCATTCCAAGCTTTTAACAGTGACCTGCTGTATTGATTAATCCAGATTTCGTTAATGTTTCTTTTCAAAACAACCTGAGTATTTCGACTACATCGTTCATACGCCATTTCAAAAATTTCTTGCGTTAGTCCCAAGCTGTGAAATATTTCTTGTGTCGTAGTATATTGACAATTTTCATCCGATATTGTTTTTTTAATTTGAGTTAAGATATTACTTGCAACATCTCTTGGCATTTTCTTTTGGTTATTCTTTTCCTTATTTGCACATATACACTGTTGAATAGCATCTTTTTGGTTCAAGTTGCATTGACAGACTGGATCCAGATATTTCTCACCACGAGAAATAAAGGTTCTGACAGAAGCAGGTCGTGGAAAATTAAAACGACAGACAGTATTTCTCTTTTTACAACTCTTTGAATGTCGTTTTGAATGCTGCTGGACAGAAGAAACTACTTCAACTAATGAGTCATCTGAAGATGGAAGCTCACATGACACATACTTATCTATAAATGCAACCACCTCTTCATCTGTGTTTTGATCTAGCATTGGAGCGTTGGCAATCCAGAAGAGGCAATGACAATGTGGACTGCCCCGTTGTTGAAATTCAACACGATAATAATAGTCGACTACTTTACCGATAGGGTTTGCAGGAGACATAAGAACTTCTCTTAAGAAGACATGCCAACGGAAATCAAACATCCTAGCAGCAGTAACGGGATTCCGGCGCAGCAGTTCACACTTATCTGCATATTCTAATTGTTCCACTGTCTGGTTTCGGCCTTCTTGTTTCAAAATGCTATAAAGAAGATTAGTCCATCTCATATCTGCAGACGAAAACGATGCAAACCAAGTGGGCTTTCCTAATTGTTTAACACAAGCTAGAATATCTTTTTGAGCTGACTGCCAAAAAGCTGGTGTGCCTCTAATTGGTTTTAAGAAACGATACCCATCATCAAATTCTAACAGTTTCTTTAAAGATTCCTCATCTTTAACAAAGTCACTGACATTTTGAGATTTACAAGTTTTGCCTTTTCTTAATGCTATTGATACATTAGATACGACCTGTTCCAGTTCTGTCATATACTGAGCAAAAAAGATGTATTCCACATTATGGGCAAACCTGCCATCAGCGTGAAGAAGTCGGTTGTTAAAATAACGAGACAAAGTTAAACGGTATTTCCGATTTTCATGATATGTATTGCATCCTGAAGGAAACAACACAGGGAAGCTTTTGGCTTCATTTGTAAAATCAGATAGCAATTTTACAGGATTATTGTTTTCACCTGGGGCTACATTCAAAATTTTGTCATAATATTGATCCAATGCTTCTTGGCCAATATCAACTGGCATAAGACAAGTGTCCTGAAACATACAGTGTTGCTGTCGATCATGCAACATCTCATCACTTTCATCGATACAAGCGTCGCCATTTTCTTTCGAACTACTCTCCTCCAAGACAGAATCATTATCCTCCCGACAAAACTCATTTATCCAGGATTCATTGAACTCAACATCTTTATAATGCAAGTTAGAATGTTTTAAATACTTAAGAGCGTCCTGAACATGCATTGTGTCAACAAATTGATAATCATAATGGCCTTTATAGGCGAGTTTGCGCTTCAGTTTTACTGGTAACAAAGACCCCTCCATACTACTACGTGGTAACAAACTGCACGTTTCAACAATATTTGACGGAACACAAGTAACAGGACCATGCACACCGTTTTGTCCACCTTTAGGCAG
>NW_023626492.1:0-2902 GCF_014905685.2 Nematolebias whitei | reverse complement strand
ATGATGTCATCGATGTAAACAAAACAGTTTTTTCCTTTTAGTTCTCCAAGAACTGTTTCCATTAATCGCTGGAAGGTGGTGCCAGCGTTCCTCAGGCCTAAAGGCATTACCTTAAACTGGAACAAACCTTTATGAGTAATCATAGCAGTTTTTTTCTTGCTCTCTTTGCTCATGGCAACCTGCCAGTAGCCACTCTTGAGATCTAAGGAACTAAATAATTGAGCACCTTGCAGAGACTCTAGGATCTCATGCACCAGTGTCATAGGGTATGCATCATGAAGAGTCTTTACACTGAGTCCACGAAAATCCACACAAAAGCATGGTGTGCCGTCTTTCCGTGGCACCAACACCACTGGTGCTGCCCATGCAGAAGTTGATGGTTCAATTATGTTGTTTTGCAACCTTTTTTCCAGTTCAGCCTCAATAACAGCTTGTTTTTGGGGTGACACCCTGTAAGCTCGGCGTCTCACAGGAAGCTCGTCGGATGTCACAATGTGGTGGCTAATGATCTCGGTGGCTCCAACAGCCTCTGTCCAAACGGTGGGCCACTTCTGCAGCAGTGACCGCACCTCTTCAGGCTGGTCTTCCAAAAGAGGGACAGCAGGTGTTTTAGCCTGCGAGTCTTCCACCACAGCCAGGTAAAAATTGATACATAACTGTGCATCCTTCTAACACAGCTCATCTTGTGATCTGACCTTGAATTTGTATTCTTTTCCATCCGGCAGCCCATAAATCCTGAGATATGGCTTTAAGACAATCTGACTGGCATTCATAAAGTCTAACCCAAGTAGCAATGGCATACAAAGTTGCTCATCATTTAGGACATGCACAGGGATGGTGATGTGGACATCATGAAATCCAAGCAGTAGGACAGTTTTTCCCTCTGCTTGACTTTCTTGTCCATTAGCCATGACAAACTTTGGTACTTCACTTCTACTCAGGGTTTCACCGGGTGTCCTTATCCTCTTCCACAGGCTTTGTCTAATGAGGGAATAAGTACATCCAGAGTCAAGGACAGCGTCTCCTGTAGTTCCTCGAATAGTTACAGGAACCACCAACAGGGACAGTATGGCCTGGACTGCAGCCACCTCTCCTCCATGTCCACAGACTTGGCTGTGCTCAAACTTTCTGCCTGTTTTCTTTGGTCTGTCCGAAGGGTGGGGCTGCTGCACTCTACTCCAGTAATCCCGAGAGTTGCTCCAATCCCTTTCGATCAGCGACCCCACTTTCATGAGTTGTTCAACCATGGTTACGATGCCTCTTAGTCCACTGGCCAACCTGGGGTTGCAGGCACTCAGGACTCTGCGGACAATTTCTTCCTCAACCATGTCTGGTCTCCACTTTAAGCACAGGGCTCGATGGTCATAAGCAAAGTCCCTCACACACTGGTTTGGTGCTTGAACATTTGTGCGGAGCTGTTCCTCTATTTCGGCATGGTAATCGGTAGGCAGGAAGGCTTCCAGGAATGCAGCTTTAAAGTCAACCCAATCCTTTATTTTAGTTCGTGTCACCAGCCACCAACTGCGTGCGTGTCCTTTCAGAACAGAGTTTAGAGTGCCTAGGAGCTCCACATCTAACAAAGGTCTGAGAGTTAAGAAGTTCTCACACTGCTCTATAAAATCAGTCACATCTGAGGTGTTGCGGGACTCTCCAAACTGAGGAAACTCCATCTTAATAGGGGGCCTGGTAGCAGCATAATGGGATGTCTGGGCAGCTTCTCTCTCCCCTGCCAGTCCACTAACATGCCCATGGGTAGCTGGAGTCGAATAACTAGACGGCCCCCAAGAGTGAGCACCTTTGTGGACTGTTTGTTTTAGCTCCTCCGACCACCGTTTGTCCCTACGCTTGAGACAGGCCACAATCTCTTGGTCCAACTTCTGGAGGTGGTCCTCTACATATTCTTTTATCAAGACAGCAGAGGAGTCAATAGCAGCCCTGAGTCCCTCCTCTCGATGGAGAGTGCTGTCAATCGCCTCTTGGAAGCGTTGTTCCAAGCCTCAAATTTCTGCTGGAGGTCCGAGAATTGTTCTGCCAATGGCTCAGCTTCTGTATTAACCCCAGCGTCTGCTTGAACCACTGGTTGATCCAGATACATGCTACTGAGCATGGAGGTTAAGTGAGTTACATCTGAATTGCCTGGTTTTAGCCTGACTGTAACATGTTGGTGGAGGCATGCATCTTCTGGCAGAGTGGAAGGTTGCTGGTCAAATTTCCCAAGGGATGCTGAAAGCTGATCAGATGCAGACTCCTCAGAAGAGGAGGAATCTGAATGATTTGAAGCAGACATAACTTCAGTTAGAGTCCTCTAGGCGCTGTAATGTGATGCTGTATGGAAAAAAACCAAAACAAAAATCAGTATTTGAATAATATATGTATGAATGTAATATATGTAAAATATGTTGTTTCAACAAACAGCAAAAAAACAAACAAACAAACAAAAAAAAACAACTTGCATTTATGCCACTATTCCAACCCTTAAAGTTCACCATATACTTTCCATACACCAAAAATTTACAAACACTAATTTGGGCCATCAACACTTGTAAATGAAAACAAAATCATCTCAGAGTGGTTATAATGTAAAATACTTATGCCTGAATTAATTTAACTTTCCTTCACAGTCTAACAAACAACAACCAAAAATTATACATATAGCAGCCAAACTCCACAAGAACACTAGCTCCCCATACTGGCCACCAGATGTAACAACCTGCCCCCACCGTTGTGATGATAGGGGGATTAATTACATAACGCTAAATACGTCACGGGCAGTGTCTGAAGCTGACGGTGCTTAAAACTTATATTGGTTGATCAGAAAGCATAACCTAGTAAACAGAAAATAATTCACCCCACATAAAAAAAGCTCTCATAAACAACTAATGATATTGGCCACGCAGGCTAA
>NW_023626491.1:0-2902 GCF_014905685.2 Nematolebias whitei | reverse complement strand
ACCAGAGCCACCTCCCCAGTCGGGCGCCACCGCTCCAGGCCCATGACACCCCCCCATGTCCCCAGCCCCGACACCCCACCCACACCGACCACCATGCCCCACGGGACAGAATCAAAGGGGACCACCCACCTCCACTACGTGTTGGAGCCGATTAAAGAAGTCCAGAGAGAATAGTCCGATGTGGGGGTACAGGCTGTCTCAAGACTGATGTAATCCAACAGAAGGTCTTTATACTGTTTAATACTAAGTGTATTTTTATTTTTCCAATTCATGAGTATAGTTTTTTTTTTGCTATACATAAGGCAGTGAGAATAATATGACTTGATTTTGTCTCCAAGGTGACATCATCTAAGTGGCCCAATAAGCAAACTGACGGAGAGAGTGGAATATTACATCTCAGACACTTTGATAAGTCTTCACATATCCGGCACCAAAACCTCTGAACAGGTGGACAGAACCAAAATGCATGGATGTAATTGTCAGGAATATTGTCTGTTCACTGTGAGCAAATATTATCCATCCATCCATCCATTTTCTTTACCCGTTTGTTCCATTTTTGGGTCACGGGGGTCGCTGGTGCCCATGTCCAGCAATCACTGTGCGAGGGGCGGGGTAAACCCTGGACGGGTCGCAAGTCCATTGCAGGGCCGAGCAAATATTATATGATGCGAAACCCATCTTGAACATCCATTGACCTGTATAGTGTACTCTATGAAGGATTTTGTATTGTATTAGTTGTAAATTCGAGTTTTTAATCATCTTAAAAGTTCTCAGACAGATCTGCGACCAAAAGTTTTGGTCAAAATTAACTGACAAGTCTGTCTCCCATTTTACAATGGGAAGAGATATAGATTCATCTATTTTACCGAGTTTCTGATAAACCTTAGATAGTAATTTGGGAGGGTTAAGATTAAGGAATTCTAATACACTTGTTGACATTTCAATCCTAGTGTTATTAAGGTTAAATTTATTTTTGGTTATAGATTTAGTTTGTTGATATTCTAAAAAATTATTCTTATCAATCCCATATTGTGTTATTAATCTGTTAAATGGGATGTAGTCCACTTCTTCATATATCCATCCATCCATCCATTTTCTTCCGCTTATCCGGGGTCGGGTCACGGGGGTAGCAGCCTAAGTAGGGAGGCCCAGACTTCCCTCTCCCCAGCCACTTGGGCCAGCTCTTCCGGGGGAATCCCGAGGCGTTCCCAGGCCAGCCGAGAAACATATGCCCCTTTTCCACCGTCACAGAGCGGATCAGATCAGTTCGGGTTGGTTCAGATCGGTTCGGGTCTGTTGTGTTTCCATGTACATTTCTGGACCGGCTCTGTAGGCGGGGACTAGAATCCAACTCGTCTTACCACCTGGTGGTGGTAGTGCTCCCTTAAGCTACTTACTAGCCACCACTAAACGTATTAGAAGAAGAACACCCTGAAGGTTTTGTCTCAAGATGTTGTGGAAGAGATGTCATGCTCTGATGGAGTACCTCATGAGCTGTAACTTTTAAACCTGATTCATAATCCTACCTTACTGCCTTCCCTGCTGCTTTAAATCCATGTGTTTTTCATTTTAGTATAGATTTTTACAATAAAGATGTATTAAAAATATCTTCACTTTTATTATTTGCAGATATGCACAAGGTTCATGTTAAAATTGCAAAACATCACACTGTGCTGTAATCTTTGAAACTGCTTTTACAATAAGATACAGACTTGAAAACAATTAAATCTTTAAAATTCAAGGACAAAATTTAATCTGTCTTTCATTAAATTAAAACATAAATTTATTACTTATTAATCTAAAAAAGTCTGGTCCTCTGGACATTCAAAAAACAAAACTAACAAAAAACATTTAGTTTATTTATTATAAACTGTATTGTTTGTTTTGTGAATGTCCAGAGGACAAGACTTAACTTTTTAGATTTTTCTACCTGGATTATTGAGCAGCATCAGGATATTAATTAATAAATAGTCAGTTGGTTTGTGAACACCATGGGGTCCTAGAAGAGTTGAAGAGGTGGCTGTTGATGTCTGTGCCTCCCTGGTGAAGATGCTGCTCCCACAACCCTGAAGCAGAAATGGATGGATGGATGGACGGGTGGCGAAGGAGGAGACCATCAAACAGCAGGAGTGGTCAGTTCAGGTGAACTCCTGCCTGTTTGCTTCAGATCAGCTGTTCAAATCTCTGCAGGTTCAAATAAAAGGTGCACCAGGACTTTCAGCTGAATCTCTCGGGCCACAGTTGTACGGACGATAAACGATAACTGCTAAAAGATAACTGATGACTGATAATTGATAACTGTCCTTTCTGAATTTTTGACTGTTTTTGTGTCACTTCATCCTAGAACCAAAAAATTATAACATAATAACAGTTGAGCAGATTCTGGTAATCTTTTCTTAGGATTCATTAAAGATCAAATGCAATTGGAAATTCTTCTCAACTTCCAGTATGAATTTAAACAAACACTATCTGCACTTAACATTGTAAAATTTGTTTAGGAAATTTAATGTTCAAGGACACCACTTAAGAAAAAAATTGTTTAATATGAAAAGTAAGAAGTGAAAAATGTACAAAAATAAAAACTACTGCGTCCAACTAATGATTGTGTCTGTCCCTTGTCTCACGGGCTTCATCCAGAAGAAGACGCACGTGTTGTTCCTGCTGTGTCCGCTTCAGTTCTTCATGTTCATTCAGTGATGAAATAAGACTTTTCTTTACTGGACTCTTTTCTCTTTCTCTTCACTAGAAAGAAGAAAAAGTGGTTAATTCAAGATACATACTGTTTTTGAATAAATGCATGAAACAAAGAAAGGTGCTGCTAACAGCTATAATAGATATATTAATAATAATAAACTGATCAAATAAGAAAATGAAAAATAAATTGATTTAAAAATAATGAAAA
>NW_023626490.1:0-2903 GCF_014905685.2 Nematolebias whitei | reverse complement strand
GCCGAGCAGGTGCACGTATGACTGTTGTCAGGGGTTTCTGCTGTGACTGTAGGAGGAGAAGAGGAGAGAGTCTGTTTAATTGAGTAAACCATACCCCCCAGCTCCTGTAGATTTGTTTGAGTTTGTTGTTGTTGCTGGACCATTAGTAAGAGGATCTTTTCGATCTGATCCACTCGCTCTGTTGGTGACGAGGACATGGCTTGGTCGTTCCGAGCCTCGTTCTGGGTTTGGTCTGGCTGGAGCATTACTGTTGTATGCGTGGTCAACCCAGTTGTAACGAGAACCCAGAACGACACAAGACTGAGGTACAAAAGAATGATGTTTATTTACAGTGGAGGTTAAGATTATATACAATATATACAGGGGCCTGGAACTGGAACTCCTGGAAGAGGGAAATAGTTTGTTCAGGCTCAGACCAGGTAAGTGACGAGGGAAACAGTTTTGATCTGTTATTTTCTGTCTTACAGTTTGTTGGTACTGGAGTGAGTTCAGGAGTCCCAAGAAGAATGAGTTCCAGCCACAGGTTCTGTTATGGTCCAAGATCCAAAAGCCAAGGTTTCCGTGAGACCCGACAGGATGTCGAGAGGACAAGGCAAGACTGGTTCGTCCAAAACGAGGAACTGCTGACATAGAAACACAAGGTAAGTTTTCATAAACACTGGAGAGCATAAAAGGCTGAGAGCACTAGTACCGAGAGGGAATCAATGCTCCAGCATCGAGTAGTCTTGACTGCAGCCTTAAGTAGGAGTCGAGGCTCATCAGGGAGATGACCGCCAGGTGTAGGTCGTTAGCGGCCATCTTGGAAGCTGCAGCAGAGCTACTCTCACATTACCCCCCCCTCAAGAATCGCCTCCAGGCGACCTGAGGCGCTTTTCGGGGTGAGCTCTGAAAAACGCAGTGATCAAACTAGGGTCCAAAATGAATGAGCGGGGAATCCAGGATCTTTCCTCGGGACCGTATCCCTCCCAGTCCACGAGATACTGGAAACCCCGACCTCGACGTCTGACGTCCAAAATGGTGCGAACCGTGAAGGCGGGATGGTTGTCGATCAGTCGGGTGGGTGGAGGGAGGTCGGTAGGTGGGCAAAGAGGACTCTCGGAGACCGGTTTCACCTGAGAGACGTGGAACGTAGGGTGGATCCTCATAGAGCTGGGGAGTTGAAGGCGGACTGCTGTGGGGTTGATGATTCTCGTGATGGTGAAAGGGCCAATGAATCGTGGGGCCATCTTTCTGGGAATGTTCCTCAGTTGAATGTCCCTAGTCGAGAGCCAAACCTTTTGGCCCACCTGATAAGACGGGGCAGAGGAACGGTGTCGGTCGGCGTACCTCTTGTTCTGTGCTGCGGTGCGTAGAAGTGCTGCTCTCGTTTGTAGCCAAACGCGTCGACATCGCCGGAAATGATGCTGGACAGACGGCACCGTGATGTCCGTCTCAAGGCTGGGAAATAAAGGGGGAAGATATCCCAGAGAGGCTTCAAACGGGGACATACCTGTGGCTGTGGATCTGTGTGCGTTGTGGGCATATTCCACCCACACCAGATGTTGAGACCAGGCTGAGGGATTGCTCTCCACGACACAACGAAGGGTGTTCTCCAGTTCCTGGTTACACCTCTCAGCCTGGCCGTTAGACTGTGGGTGGTAACCTGAAGTCAGACTTGCGGACGCCCCTAGGGTCTTACAAAAAGATCGCCAGACCTGAGAAATAAACTGTGGACCACGGTCGGAGACAATGTCAGAGGGGATACCGTGGATTCGAAAAACATGCTGGATCAAAATTTGTGCTGTCTCGAGAGCAGAAGGTAATTTGACCAAAGGGATGAAATGAGCCGATTTAGAAAATCGGTCAATGACTGTAAAAATGACTGTGTTACCGTCAGAAGGGGGAAGTCCAGTGACAAAGTCCACTGATATGTGTGACCAAGGGCGACTAGGTGAGGGTAGTGGCTGTAAGAGTCCGGCCGGGGGTTGATTACCTGTCTTATTGCGTGCGCAGGTGGCACAGGCAGCAACAAAGTCTTTGACGTCCTGGGTCAATGTTGGCCACCAGAAATGGGACTTGGTTAGTGACAGCATTCGGGTAACTCCTGGGTGACAAGACAGCTTGTTAGTGTGAACCCACTCCAGTACCTTAGCCCTCATGACAGAGGGGACGAACAGGGTTCCGGGGGGTCCCAGGCCAGGATCGGGCTCCTCCTTATGGGCATCGCGGACCTCTTGTTCGATGGGCCACGTGAGAGCTCCTACGATGCATGTAGGTGGAACGATATGTTCCTCATGTTCAGGTCCATCTGGAGGAGAGAATTGTCGAGACAGGGCGTCTGGCTTGACATTTTTTGAACCAGGCCTATAAGTCAAAATATAATGAAAACGACTAAAGAATAAAGACCACCGTGCTTGTCTGGGGTTTAATCTTTTAGCGTCTCTGAGATAGGTTAAGTTCTTGTGGTCGGTCCATATGAGGAAGGGTGTCTCCGTACCCTCCAACCAATGACGCCACTCCTCTAAGGCCAGCTTGACGGCCAGTAACTCGCGGTTTCCTACATCGTAGTTACGCTCGGCTTGAGACAAACGTCGAGAAAAGAAAGCACAGGGGTGCACTTTATTGTCTTTGAGGGATCTCTGAGAAAGGACGGCACCTACCCCAGTATCGGAGGCGTCCACCTCTAGGATGAACTGGCGTTTAGGGTCAGGATGGCAAAGGATAGGTGAGGTTGAAAAAAGTTGCTTGAGTCTGTTGAAAGCAGTGTCCGATTCTGTAGTCCATCTGAAAGTTCTGTTGACAGAGGTAAGTTGGGAGAGTGGTGCGGCAATGCGACTATAGTCTCTAATGAAGCGTCTGTAGAAGTTAGCGAAACCCAGAAAACGTTGAAGTTGTTTACGGGTTTCAGGAATGGGCCATTCTAC
>NW_023626489.1:0-2903 GCF_014905685.2 Nematolebias whitei | reverse complement strand
GTAGCTCTTGCACGTTCTTTTGTACATGTGCACGTTCTGGTCGTGACTGATCATCGCACTCTTTCTTTTCTAAGGCCAAGTCGGTGTTGCCAGAGGACGCGAGGAAAAAGGTCAGCATGTCGATGTGCCACGACACGAGGACTGCTGACCGTTTCTACACGCGTAATCCGACTCTGGAGGAGGCCATGACGGTCCGACAACAAATGACTGTCATGCTTGCGGCACCTATCAAGGGGGGATCTTTGACCAAAAAACAGCAGAAGGAAGAAGACCCCTCACAGGAGAAACCAGCGTCCTCCTCCCACAAAGCCAAGAAGGCAAGGCTGCAACACACAGAGTTAGAATCGGACTCTGACTCTGACAAAAACTTGCCTGTGCCTTACCAAGAGTCTGGCACGTCGTCCAGCTCTTCCACCTCTTCTAGCTCATCCAGCAAGGAGTCAGCTGACAAAACAGAGCAGATGCAGCAGACCTCCAAAAAGGGAATAAAGATGTCAGTTAAAGAAAAACTGCAGCAGACCCCCAAAAAGGGCAGAATGAGGTCTTGCAAAGTAAAAATTAGCCCATTTAAATCGACCATGCAAAAGCTGGAGTTGCAAAAAAAGGCACAACAACGAGTCAGAAGAGCCCTGAATAAGTGACTGTTGCTCTCGTATTCATTCTAAATGTAAACAGATGTTAGTTGTGAATTGTTAAATTGTATTGTTTAACAGTTTTAAAATTCAAATTGCATTGTTCAGTAGTTTTTAATTAAGTAGTTAGTGTGCCTTTTAACTAATCCTTTTATAACTCTTATTACCAGTCCTGTTTTTGTTTAAATAATACTTTTGATATTGTTTTATTTCCAGGCAAGTTGTTTTTAGTCAAGTAAGTCCTGTTTTTTAGATGCTTTTGATATTGTTTTATTACTATCCATTTACTGTTACGCTGTGTTCTAGTAAATAAACAGTTTTTTTCCCTCTTTCAGTTGCTTCAACCCTCTTTCAGTTGCTTCAACCTTTGAGTCCTTCCAGCAAAACTTGTCACAGGGCAAAGCCAAGTGCTTGGTACTTGGGGTGACCTGTGCCCCTCTGGAAACACTTTAATGCCTAACTTGGGCATAAAATGGTCCCACATGGGCACAGCCATGGGCACCAAAAGGTAAAAGGCAGGCACGGCCAATACTTTATAATGTGAAATACCAATGTTTTGGACGTGCCCGTCTCATACATTACCATGCCCCTAGCCATGCCCTTGTGGGACAATTCTATGCACATGGGCATAGAATGTTCCCACATGGGCACAGTTATTGGCACCAAAAGGCACAAGACAGGCATGGCCAATACTTTATAATGTGAAATACCAATGTGAATGGACGGTGCCCGTCTCATACAATTCTATGCCCTTCTCCGTGCCCCCGTGGGAACATTCTATGCCCATGGGCATAGAACATTCCCACATGGGCACGGCCATGGGCATAGAATGTTCTCACACGGGCACGGCCAATGGGCACGTGAATGTATGAGACGGGCACCGTCCATTCACATTGGTATTTCACATTATAAAGTATTGGCCATGCCTGTCTTGTGCCTTTTGGTGCCCATAACTGTGCCCATGTGGGAACATTCTATGCCCATGGGCATAGAACGTTCCCACGGGGGCACGGACAGGGGCATAGAATTGTACGAGACGGGCACAGGCCCAGAACAAAGGCATTCCATGATGACACGCGTGTATTGAGCACTTGAACGTGCAACTCTCTTGACATATGTTGTTCAGGGGCTCAAGACGAATCCATCGGTGTTGACCTTGTCTTTCTACGTGCCTCGGAAGCCGAGATTCGACCTTGAAAACCTCAACTTTCAACTTTTCACAGCAGAGGACAGTGGGTTAAGGGGTTAAAACGCCCTAAGCTTTGCTGCTTTGTGGTGATTTAAAGACCATCTCATGTTAAGCCTATGGGCTCGTTTTTAGTACCACATGCACCGTGATCAGATGTCCCTATGTGAAGCTACAAGCAAAAACACACCCATCCATCCATCCATCCATCCGTGCAAGCAAAAAATAAATTAATTAATAACTTCCTTAAGGATTAAGCCAAAGGCTTCATGTTTTCAGAATTTGTTAAGCATGTCCACAAGAAGAAGTGTGCAAAGTCTCATGCTCATACATACATCACAGCATGAACAGCAGAGCAAGAAATGTAAACACTTTTCAGCTGCATTGTGACTCCTAGAAAACAGAGAGGTGAGACAGGTCTTTTTGGATCCATCTTTCCAAGACCTTTCCAACGATATCTGATTCATCTTCCTAGCACGTTCCTAGCTGAAGTTATAAGCTGATGAATGTTCGTTCGCATTCGTTACCGTAAATATTGGTCTATAGGCAGCTTTTTAGATTTTCAAAAGGATTAAGCTAAATACTTCAAATTCACAGGGCCTGTTAACTTTTACCACCTGAAGGCGCGTGCACAGTTTCATGTCTGTGCGTTAACCATAGTGCGCACGGGTTCACATAAACATCCCATGTTAAGTCTATGGAGGCCCTTGATAAGCAAACTCTACAGCACGCTGAGTGTCATGGGAAGCACGCACAGAGATGAGACAGAGCTCGTTGAACTCGTATTGATCAGAGCTTTACGTCGGTATCAAGATCACCCTCGTAGGATGTTCCTACGGAAAGCTGTGAGGCAAAAGGCACTCGTTTCACCTCGGCGAAGGCCTCAAATGGGTAGAGTATAAAAAGTTTCACAACTTCCTTCAGGAATGAGCCAACTACTTCAAATTTTCAGGGTGTCATCGGCTTGAAGCCCCTCTCTAACACTGACAATTTTGTGTCCCTAGCTGCTTTCCTCTATGTTTTAATAAAGGCTTGACCTTTTGACCTTTTGACTTTGGAGGGCCTGTCGACCCCTTTAGGAACCT
>NW_023626488.1:0-2904 GCF_014905685.2 Nematolebias whitei | reverse complement strand
TGGTGTGTGTTTCTGCCTTCCGTCCTGTGTCCTGTTATTTAGTAAGTAAGCTGCCCCGCCAACCTTTGTTTTGTTTTTGTAAAATAAATGCTTTTGATCTTTTATTCGAGCCTCGTGTCATCCTCCTGCAATTAGGTTCAACACTCCTGACGGCAGAACGCGACAGAATCCCGAGACCAACTTTGAACCCAGCAGGAGGATGATAACCTTGTTGAGTTTCTGGCCCGTGAGGCAGATAAGACTGCTCAATGAGATAGAGAGAAGGAGGAGAGGAGGAAGAATCCGTTTTGAGGGACCTGCCTGGCTATTAAACCTGGGTCCTCAGTCTCACAGCCTCTCCATCCCTCTCCGCCTCGCCTTGCTGCTACACCCCGCTGCCCACTGTCCTCGGTTGCCGATTGAATGGTGGAAGATTTTGCTGGGGGGGAGGTACCCGGGTCCACGAGAGGAGCGGTCCGGCTCTCGCTCACTGGAGGAGCGAGGGGGGAGTTCACTGGGGGAGAGGAACCCATGCCCCCTCCTGCTGGAGGAGCAGTCCAGCCCTCCTTTGCTGGAGGAGCTTGAAAGGGGGCAGGCTTCCATAGTGGCAACATTTCTGGATCCATTTCTGCCCTGCCACAAAGAGACCCAGGTGGATGCTCCTCACTCCAGTCCTCCAGAGGGGTTTACGGCTCCATCTCCTGCAGCAGTTCCAGTCCCACCACCTGTTACATTTTCAGCCCCATCACCTGCTGCAGCTCTGGTTCCTGTCCCTGACTCCCCAGCAGCAGCTCCGGACCCTGTCCCTGACTCCCTAGCAGCAGCTCTGAACCATATCCTGATGCAGCTCTTTTCTCTGGTTCTCCTGCTGCAGCTCTGGTCTCTGGTTCTCCTGCTGCAGCCCCGGTCCCTGGTCTTCCTGCTGCAGCCCTGGTCCTTGGTCTTGCTGCTGCAGCCCCATCTCCACCACCTGGTGCTGCAGCCCCATCTCCACCACCTGTTGCTGCAGCCCCGTCTCCACCACGTCTCCATCACCTGCTGCTGCAGTCCTGGACTACGCCTCGTCTGCTGAGGTTCTCGTCCCTGGCTCAGCTGAGGCTCCCAGCTCATCTGAGGTCTCTATCACTGGGTCTGCTGAGGTCTTCGCTTCTGGCACGCCTGAGGTCTTCGCTTCTGGCATGCCTGAGGTCCTCACTAGTGGCTCGTCGGCTGAGGTCCTCGCTCCTGGTTCGTCAGATGAGGTCCTCGCTCTGAGCCCGACCACAGAAAATCCCGGCCCGTCTGAGGTCCTCGCTCCTGACTCGCCTGAGGTCTTTGCTTCGAGCCCGACCGCAGAAAATCCCGGCCTCCTGAGGTTTTCGCTCCGGGCCCGACCGCAGAAGATTCCGGCCCGTCTTCAGAGGTCTTCGTCCCTGGCCGTCTTCAGAGGTCTTCGTCCCTGGCACGTCTTTAGAGGTCTTCTTTCCTGGCCTGTCTTCAGAGGTCTTCGTCCCTTGCCCATCTTCAGAGGTCTTCGCCCCTGGCCCATTTTCAGAGGTCTTCACCCCTGGCCTGTCTTCAGAGGTCTTCGTCCCTGGTCTGCCCGAAGAGGTCCTCACCTGCTTGAGTCCAGGAGAGCAGAGATGGACACCTGTATTAATCTGAGATGGACGGTCCCCTGGCTGCCCTCCGGAGTTCTGGCCTGAAGGTGGATGGTTTCCTGGCTGCCCCCCGATCTCCTACCTCACTGGGGATGGTCACCTGGTCGCCCTCCTGAATACTGGTCCTGCCCTGGATGGTCTCCTGCCCATCTACCTTGACTGTGGTTGGGGTTCCTGGATTTAGAATAGAATAGAATAGAATAGAATAGAAACCGCCTTTATTGTCCCACGGATGGGAAATTCAAGTGTAACAGCAGCAACAGATAAAAAGATAAAAAAGATTTCCCACAAAAGTTCCTAAATGTTAATAAACAATACAATATCAACTCAGCTCAACTTTTTTTTTTTTTTTGGTAAATTAGCATTACAGAAAAAGGAAAACAATATAGACTACTTTTTGACAAATCAATAATTTACCAAAAAAGGAATAGGCTGAAGCCGAGGCTTATACTTGCCTACCCTATATAAATAAATAAGATAAACAATATCAATAATAATGTTCAATATGTATTGGAACATTGATAAGGAGAGACTATTTACAATACAGTATTATAGGCATAGTGTGTGTTTTAGCAGAGGTCAGCATGTGTTTAATCCTTATTGAGTTTGTTGGGAGCAGTGATGGTTGTAGAGTCTAACAGCTGCTAGGAGGAAGGACCTGCGGTAACGCTGCTTTATGCATTTAGGATGCAATAATCTGCCACTGAATGAGCTGTCCAGTTCAGCAACAGCTTCATGCATGGGGTGGGAGACATTGTCCAGCAATGATGTTATTTTAGCTAGAGTCCTTCTGTCTCCCACCACCTGCACTGGGTCAAGGGGGCATCCAAGCACAGAGCTGACCTTCTTGATGAGCTTATCTAGCTTCTTCTTCTCAGCTGATGATAAGGTGCTGCTACAACAGACAACACCATAGAAGATGGCTGATGCCACTACCAAGTCAAAGAAGGTCTTCAGGAGCACCCCATGCACTCCAAAAGACCTCAGTCTCCTCAGCAGGCATTTGGTTTTGTATTTAGTAATCCAGGTTTACCTGTCGTTTTTTTTTTTTCTGGTCCTATGTGTTTCTCTGTCTTGGTTTGTCCCGCCTCCCACCCAAGTTGGATGTAGCTTGTCCTTGGGATGTCTGGAGCCATCCCTTGAGTGGGGGATACTGTAGGGTTTTGGTTCTGTCTCTGTCTGTTTCCTCATGTTTCCAGCCCACAGTGTTTTCCCTCGTGTTCAGCCCCTGTCTCACTTGTGTCTAATGTTAATCACCGCAGGTGTCTGTCATTGTCCTAATCAG
>NW_023626487.1:0-2904 GCF_014905685.2 Nematolebias whitei | reverse complement strand
TGGAGTCAGTCCTGTTTGTCTGTTAGCAAAATATCTCATAAACCACTGAACAGATTTCAAAGAAACTTTCAACAATTAATCTTTGGATTAATTATTGAAACTGATTACTGTTTGGAGTCGACCTCATTCAAGATGGCTGCTGCAGCTAACTGACCTCAGCCAACACAGAAGTGTCTTTACCTCAGTGAATTTTACAGACACTGAGCTAAAATGTGGTGTGGTAGTAGCTGAGAGTCATTCACAACATTCTTCAAGAGCTAAGTAATCATGTCAGATTGTTCAAGATATCACAACATCTCTGGAGATTGAACATAAAGTTTGTTTCAAGGTTTGATCAAAACATCTTTCAGTTGGATCAAAGTTTTTCAGAGTTCAGAGTTTTTAAAAGTTTTGTTTTGTTTCTAAACTTACATGTTTTATTCTTTATTCAGATTGATCAGATGCAGTTTGTCAAACATCAGCTGTTCTTCTCTGAGCTCAGCTCTGAAGTCCAACCCCTCCCATCTGACAGAACTAAACCTGTTGTTAAACAACCTGCAGCGTCCAGATGTTCAGCAGCTGTTGGATCTTGTGCAGAGTCCAGACTACAGACTGCAGACTCTGAGGTCAGTAGAAGGTCGGAGTCGTTCCTGCTGCTTTCAGCAGAATTGGACTAAAGCCAGTTGTTGTCAAAGCAAAGATCCAGTGTTTCCAGTAAACCTGCAGCTTCCCAGTAACTGTATTTCTGAATGAATGTATGAGAGGAGAACAGGGACTGGTTTCAGGATCAAACAGAAAGACAAGAAAAGAAGGAAAGAGCGAGCGTTACTTGAAGGAATGCAGATCACTCACCAAAATAACATGTCATGTGATCATGTGATGTCTCAGCTGATCTGTTAGTGCTTGGAGGATGTTGTGAATGACTGTCAGCTACTACCACACCACATTTTACATCAGGATCTGTCAAATTCACTGACTTACACATATTTATGTCTAGGCTCAATTTGATGAGCTGTGGCAGCCATCTTGAATTGTGTTGACTCCAAAAGTTAATCAGTTGAAGGTGAACATTTCAGATTTATTTAGTGCAAGTTTAAATAAAGTCCATCCAGTGGTTTATGAAATATTTTGCTAACAGACAAGCAGGGTTGACTCCCAACAGTTACTAAGTTTTACCCAAAGATGTTGCACAATGTGTTGTGATTGAAGTTTGTGTTGGTCTCTCTGAAAGACATTTATCTCTTCTGCTGCTTCTTCTTCTCTCTACAGTTAGAGGTGGTGACGTTTGTTGTGGAGAGCTGAACATGATGGTGTGTTTGTGGGAGAAGATGAGCTGTGTCCTTTGTGTGATTTAAATTTTGTAAAACAAACCAGAACTGAAAGTTTGACTTCCTGTTTTAACTTTCTTCATTGTAACAGATGTTCCTTTACTGCCCTCTGGTGGTCATTGATGTAATTACACCAAATTCTTTGAAAAATACTAAATTTACTTTTTAAATGTTTTGCATTAAAAGTCAGCTTCATATTAATATTTTATTCAAAACTTGTGTTTCATTGATGTTTTATAAGCAGAATTGTGCTAATATTAAAACAAATTTTAAAATACAATATTTAAGTACTGATTCAAATAATCCAGGTAGATTAATCTAATAATGTTGAGTCGGGCCCTCTGGACAGATTCTTCTTGTTGAAACATTTTGTCTTTTATCCAAAATAAACTTGTTCAGTCTGAGGAGCTGCAACAAACTCAGTCTTATAAATATCACCTTCTCAGAGTGGATCAACCAGTTCGATGGTGCTCAGTGGTTCCTGTAGTCCGCCCTCTCCCACGTCGCCTGCTCAAACTGTTTGAACAAGATTTGGAAGGTGTGAGGAAAACTTCATGACTGTTCAAGATGTTTATTTTTCTTAAATAAAGACTTGATTTTGTCGTCATCACAGAGTCATCTGTTTTTATTAACGACCAATCACTGAATGAAGATAAAACCACTTCAAGTCATTTTAGAAAAATAAAGTGTTCCATAATTTACAATTATATTAATTTCTGTGTACATTATTGTTACAGGCAGTGAGTGTAAGACCATTTTCAGTCTGCACACTGTAGAGTTGAGCAGACAATATTTGAACATCATTTCTGGATTTTAATCATCGTATTTACAACAGAAACAGACATAACTCAGTCAGTTTTAGTTATTGACATAAAATATGAGTTTGCAGTTGATGTGAGTCGATCACAACACGTTCTCTGAGCACTAATAGATCAAGCAAGGTTTTGTGATCATGCATGACACTGTGCATAAAGTTATTTTCAAGGTTTGACCAAAGCAGCATGAATGGATCTTAGTTTAAAACAGACATTAAAGGCAGCAGGTGATGTGCATTTCTTCAAGGAATGCTAGGCCTTTAATTTAAAATCATGAACTTTTGTCTCTCTTTTCAAACGTGTCATGAATTATCACTGAATGAATAAAAATGAACAAAATGTTGGCAAATGCTCTATAAAGACATGTGTATGAGACGAGTTGGACACTTTGTGAATGAACAGTGAAGACAGAGGTTCAGTGTTGTCCTCAGTGTCCCTGATGATGGAGGAGGTTGTGGACTTGTTCAGTGTGACGGTCCCATCAGGCTGCATCAGGCCTCCTGAAGGCCCACAAGCTCACAGCTCTTTTTCCACAGCTTCACCTGCAGCTCAGAGTCGTAGGAGAGCTCAGAGGACTGCGTCTTGTCTCCGTTGTCCAGGTAACAGCCCCCCACCCCCTCCATCTCAGCAGCAGCTGCAGCATAGATTGATATGGAAGCTCCTCTGCTGGAGTCTAGGAAGGAGCCACAAGAAGACCGGACTCAGCAGGTTCTGATGTCCAGGGTTGATTTGAACAACATGTTCCTGTAGAGCTACTAAAGAAAATACAACCTGATAAAATG
>NW_023626486.1:0-2904 GCF_014905685.2 Nematolebias whitei | reverse complement strand
ACAGAGCTGATCAGCACATTCCTTCAACACTTTTCCGGGGATGTTGTGGCTGTCTAAACTGAAACCATATTGTCAAAAATCATATTGTCTCGGTTTTCAAGTCCCATTTAAAAACCCACTACTATTCGGTGGCTTTCAACACCAGATGATCTGTGTTTTGATCCTGTACGCTCCACACTGGTTAGTTGTCATTATCTGCATCGCTGTTATGTCTATATTCTGGTTTACCTCATTTTGTATATTGCTTTGTGTGTTGTTCTGTCTGTACAGCACTTTGGTTGGCCTTGTCACTGTTTTAAGTGCTCTATAAATAAAATGGTATAGTAAAACTGCTACAATATTCATTTTAATGAAACTTGTTGATGACGTGAGTTTTTGTTTGTTAGAGCATTTTGATAAGTGGACAGTATTGAAGTGACTGTTCTGATAATATGTCAACAAATATTTAAACTAATATACCAGAAAGTTTCTATTTCTGAATTCCTGGATATTTTGGTGTACAGGAATGTAGTGAACTTGACCTGATGTCAAAACTGTCATTTCATTGATTTGCATCCAGAAATACAGGTTGACCCATCCTGAGACTTTCTTTCTTCAATTCAAGTGAAAGAACACTCTCTTTTCTATTATCATTACTATTTTACAAATGTTGATAATCAAAGTGTTTTAGTTCAAACCATTTTAGATGTTGCAGTGAACTAATCAATTTTTATTAACTGTGAAACAGTATAATGATTTTTTAATCCTCATGCAAAGTTAGAATTCATGTTAAGGTCTGTTACAGAGTAATTATGCATTTTCTGATTTTCTGTCTTTGAATGAGCAGTGTACGTTTGGTCCAAGGTCGGAGTCTAAGCAGACAAGTGTTGGAACGAACTGTCTTGTTTTTAAATCCTCTCAGACGTAAACAGAGAAGCTGGCACCTGTTTTCCCAAACTCGCCCAAACATTTCTCTCTCTGTCTCTGAAAACATTTTCAATCTGTCCCATAACATTCTTGCTGTTTTTCTGACTCTTAGTGACCTCTTACGTCACAAAACACACCTCTGTCTGGTCGATATTGACCAATCAGAAACTCCCAAATGAACCGGAAATAGAGCTCTTTAAATGTCGGTACTTCCTAGTTCAGCCAGTGGCTGTTGGGTCGCAGTGGCTGTTGGGTCGCAGTTCCTGTTGGATCGAGGTTCCAGTCGAGTTGGAGTCGAGTCCAGCGCTGGGAAACAGGAAGATCCTGACATGACCACAGAGCTCTTCCGAGTCTTATGGGATTATAACATCTTCCACCTCTGGGTGGAACTCTGACGGACTCCACTCATGTGCAGTCCACTTGCTGAGGTGAATTTGTGTCGGACGGAATACCGTCACTACTTCGGACGATTCCCAGCTGTTCCTACGGAGACGCTGAAAGGGTGCGTTGAATGGACTTTCGCCTGAGACATCTCCAGGTAAAAGAGATTTTTACCACCTAAGTGTACTAAAGGAAGAAGCTGAGAAAACCGGAGAGTGCCGTCTGATGCTGACACACACATTCTCCCTCATCCATCTTTTACTCCCTTTAAACTCCATCTTTCCATCTTTAAAAATTCTTCTATCAAGTAGAAATCATTCCAGATATTTTTAGAAATGTCTGTGTAAAGTTTCAACCATCGCCGTATGGTTTCTAAGTAGCTTGCTGATTAATTATGTTGTTATTTTCATATTTTGCCAAATTAATGTAAATGTTTGATGTTAAACTTTGATTCTGTAAATAAATGACCACATTCATTTTGATGGGTCAAAGATAAATAACGTCTCACGTTACATTTTATTAAATTCAATGCACGACATTACTCAGTCCAGAAAAATTAAAGAATCCGTTTAATCAGATGAATATATATCAGCATATGTTCATCTACATTTATCTGCTGCCAAACTTTACTCAACAAATTAGAGCATAAACACAAAGTAACTCATTCAAACTGTTCTCCGTCCCAAACAACTTTTCCACACACGTCAACATTGTTCACCAGTTTTCTGTCACTTCGGCTGTTTCCGCAGCTAAACAAACACACATGCTAGTTGGCAGCTGGCTCCATTTTGGTTGATGATTCTTGAATGAGGAATGCATTAACCATCGAGATGAGAAACAACTTGAAGGATTCAGTTTTTGACTTCCTGATTTGTTGGAGCGCTCTTCATCACTTTGTGCTGAGTGTTTTTACTCTCAACTTCTAAACATACAAGAAATCAAATGTGGGTTTTTCACAAACTTCAGCGTTTTGTTCAGCACATCCAGCGACTGTTGAAAATGTAAATGTTCAATGTTTTCCTCACAGAAACCTGCGCACATTTCAAGAAATCCATCCCAGGTTTTAGTTCAGTAAATCAGTGAACATCAACAGATCCAATGATTTGGATTCAAAAGCTCCAAAACTCCACAGAAAACATTTGGAGCTCAACGGAGACATTTTTGTCCATTTTAGAGTCAAACACAAAGACATTTCAATCTAAATCATTCTTTGGACGTCAAAAATCTTATGACTGGAATTAAATCTTGTTATTTTTGAACGTTTCCAAAACTCATTTTCATCAAATCACAAAGTTTTGTTAACGAATGTGAAAGTTGATGTTCAAAAGTTCAACGCTTCGTTTCAAATGGAACCTTTGGTTCAGTGTTTCTTGTGAGCCTCTAAACCCTGAGCAGACTCAAACATGTCTCTGGTCTCACACTCCAACACTCGGGACACATCAGCTGAAATAAAGTCCACTTTGCTGCAAAGATCTGCTGTGAAAACAAAGTGGAAACATGAAAGCAGCAGGAAAAGTGATTTTTAATGCTGCACACAAGATGAGTTTTCTGTGGATCATCAGAGACAAATATTGTCCACAAGTGATTTCAGCAGCATCTGCTGGTTAAGGCCAGTGT
>NW_023626485.1:0-2904 GCF_014905685.2 Nematolebias whitei | reverse complement strand
AAGTTTTTGAAGGAGTTTAACATTTCTCAATGTATTTCTATACAAACAACAAATTTCACATCATATGTTTGTATAAATAGTTAAAATAGCACAAAGTGTGCAGAAGTAACCGACTGCAACAATAAAACCTGTGGAAGAATCAAACTGAAGAAGACTGACGCAGCGTTCTCACGGTGAGCGAAGGTTTCAGGAGAAGGCCGAGCACCGGCTCCTTCCGGGGAGACGAGTTGGAGACGGCAGGAAGTAGCTACAGACATGCGAGTATCCAACACGTCCACAGTTCGGACTGGAAATGAAGCCGTTTGAAACGCAGCAAAGACTAAACTACAAACTACACGGCCTTTACAAACGAGGCGCTGCGGAGAATAATTAACAGAGTTTATAATAATGTCTTACGGAGAACATTCATTTAATCCCAAACAACTAATTCTCTCCTGAAGACACTTCTAAACTCGCACCAACTGGAAATGTCCTTTCCTCCTTTCCCTTGTTTCACCTTCCCTTCTTCTATCCTCCATCTGCCCGATATCTTGTCGTACGTGCACATGTGGGATGTGTTCAAGAAACATTAGCGCGTAATTCTTGTTTACCTTAAAAACAGTTTACCTCATCGCAACAAAACGCTGAGCGAGAGGTTTCTAATGAAAACAAAATCCAGGAGGAGATAAATATGTAAAGTGGGTTAAAACAGGGAAGGCGCTCCGCGACGCCTCTGAAAAAACATCTGTGTGTCATAAAGTAAACCTTTTTTATGTGTCATGTGCAAAATCAACACAAGGTCAACAATGTAATGAAATGCTGAGGACGAGAAGAACCGTCTCGACTCGCCAAAACAAAAGAAAACAACAACAAGAAATATCAAAGCCTGCAGCAAAAATACTATAAACAGTTAAAAATACTACTAAAACACTAAAAAACAAGGTGCCAAAGTTGAAAAAGAAAAACATCTACAGTGTGGTTCTGTTAGCAGTGAGGTTCTTTTAACATCATGGTTCTGTTCTGTTAGCGACATGGTCTTGTTAGCAGCTTAGCAGGTCCTGCTAGCAGGTCCGGTCTGCAGCTTGCAGACCGGACCTGTCTGTGAGGGCAGCTGCAGCAGTATGAGGACCGCAGCAGCTGCCCTCACAGACCACAGTCCAGAACTGGGTCCGGCAGACAGAGAACATGCAAGGTTTCCCCACGGAACTGAACGGGTTCATAGAGTTTGGTCCGTGCAAGCAGATGGAGGCTAGCATTAGCAGCGTTAGCAGCTTTAGCTGAGTTAGCAGCGTTAGCAGCGTTAGTAGCGTTAGTAGCGTTAGCAGTGTTAGTAGCGTTAGCAGCGTTAGCAGTGTTAGTAGCGTTAGCAGTGTTAGCAGCATTAGCAGCGTCAGCAGCATCAGCAGCATGAGCAGCATGAGCAGCATGAGCAGCGTTAGCAGCATCAGCAGCATGAGCAGCGTTAGCAGCGTTAGCAGCGTCAGCAGCGTTAGTTAAAGTACTATGCATATGGCTGTTACTGAATATATGTCACCAGCTCTTACAGCTGTTACACAATTTTTGTAGCAAATAATCCTAAATAAGATGCTATGTTCTGACAAAGGAACGTATAAAATATCGGTATTGGCATCGGGTATCGGCCAAAAATCCATTATCGTGCTTCCCTACGATCAATAAAAGCTATGTTTATGTGTTCTGTCCATGACACGGCACCGCAACGATACAGTCAATCTGCCTTCAAACCTGTGACTCCAGCTTAGAATAGAAAATCAGATGTGTAGCGGGTTATAAACTAGAAAAATAGAAAATAAAACAATGAAAGGTACAAAACTAGTTCTGAAAATACAGGTGTTTAATCCCTCCAGATGTGCCTGAGTAAGGTTCAACCACAAGACTTAAAAACATGGGACAATTTTGTGCCTGATCGCTACACCTGGAACTTAACGGTCCTAAACGCTTTCGACAAAACGCTCGAACACTAAAATATAGCAACAGGATTAGTCTTTGTAGAATCACTAATTAACCAAACATTAAATCTCTGGACTGTGGAGGGATCCCAGAGTCCCACGACAAATACCTGGAAAAGGTACGACGCTGAAACTCCACACAGAAATGATCCAGTGAAGGTTTGAAGAGCCGACGCCAGTAAAAAAAACACGCCCAACCTCGCCCCTTTAGGATTATTTACTGCGTAATTATGAAGAGATGAACACACAGAGTATTTTCTACTTTTAAAATCAGTTGCCCAACACTTCCCTAAAGGCCCGTTTCTGTACGTTACTGAGGACTTTGGTGAAAACCGTATTCTGTGTGCACGTTGTTTAAATAGAGTTGATAAAAAATTATAATTCTGATCCTAAAACGAACAATAAACGCTCAACGTAAGGAGTTTCATTCTGCTTTAAAAGAAAGATGTAAACTTTATACAAGGCACATCTACTCACCTCCATCAGAGACTGCAGCGGACTGTAAAGAGAAGCAGAGAGACATGGATTAGGATGTTTCCCCCCTCGCACGCCGATGACACAAATTCATCCAAACAGCTACAGATTACGAGGGCCATTAAGCAGCTGGCTGAGCACGCACATTTGGCCATGTGGAAACAGACTGCTCTCATTATCGAGCACACTTTCACATCATAACAGGTTAGCGCCCACAGTCATTGTCTGCAGAGTGGGTGGACTCGGCTGTGAACTGGCTCTGCTGGCTCTGCAGGAAACCTTCCTCGCTGAGGCGGGGCTTACTCACAGCAGGTGTTAATGTTTGAAGAAGGTGAAGGAGAGGAGGGCCGGCCCCCAATTTCACAGTGAACTGAGGTGTTTACTGGCATACATCACAGTTTAAGTCAATTTAAACACCAAATTACTGGAAAAGTCACGCTAAGGAACTTTACATAGAAAGAAGCAAGAGTCTGGAAGCAGTTAC
>NW_023626484.1:1570-2905 GCF_014905685.2 Nematolebias whitei | reverse complement strand
GAGATGAGTGTAGACCGCAGAGTCCTGGCCTGATGATGTTGATCTTCTGTGCTGGGCCATCCTTTTGGCCAGTGGCTGTTTTGTTTCCCCGATGTAAGGCTGATCACAGCCCTCCTGACACTGAACAGCATACACAACATTGCTCTGTTTGTGCCGGGGGACTGGATCTTTGGGATGAACCAGTCTTTGCCCTAATGTATTTTGGGGTTTAAAAGCCACTGGGACGTTATGTTTAGAAAATAAACGTCTCAGTTTCTCTGATACTCCCTCAACATATGGAATGACCACTGGTCTGGGTCTGGGTTCCTCCTTTTCACCTGTTGGCTGACTGGAGTCCTGTTTGGGTTTCTTCTCTGCTTTCAGGAAGGCCCAGTTAGGATATCCACATTGCTCTAGAGCCTGTCTTGTGTGGGATTTCTCCTTCTGCCTGGCTCCTGAGCTAGTGGGGACGCTGTCTGCTCTGTGATACAGAGTCCTGATGACTCCTAACTTGTGCTCCAAAGGGAGATGGGAGTCAAACTGCAAATACTGGTCTGTGTGTGTGGGTTTGCGGTACACCTCAGTTTGCAAATGTCCTCTATCAGAGACTGAGACCTCACAGTCCAAGAAAGCCAACCTGTCATTTTTTACATCTTCTCGTGTGAACTTGATATATTTATCCACAGAGTTGATGTGGTCAGTAAAATGTTGGACTTCCTGAGATTTGATTTTAACCCAGGTGTCGTCAACATACCTGAACCAATGACTTGGTGGTGTCCCTGAAAAGGACGTCAAGGCTCTCTTTTCTACCTCCTCCATGTACAGGTTGGCAACAATAGGAGAAACTGGAGACCCCATAGCACACCCATGTTTCTGCCTATAATATTGCTCCCCATATGTGAAGTAGGTTGACTGCAGGCACAGTTTCAAGAGTTGACACAGTTGTTCTGTGGAAAGTGTGGTCCTGCTGCTCAGAGTGGTGTCTGATTTTAATTTTAAACTGACCACCTCTACTGCATCATCAACAGGAATGCACGTAAAGAGTGATGTGACATCAAAAGAGACCATTGTTTCATCAGTCTCCATGATGACATCCCTCACCTTGTCCACAAAGTCCATGGTGTTCTGTATGTGGTGTTCTGAGCTGCCAACTAAAGGGATGAGTACAGACGCCAGATATTTGGAAACATTGTAAGTGACAGAGTTAATCATACTAACAATTGGTCTTAAAGGTACACCTTGTTTGTGGATTTTAGGTAAACCATACAGACTAGGTGTGGCCTCCCCTGGGTACAGTCTGTGGTACAGAAAACGGTCAATAGCCTTGTCCTGCTCCAAAATTTTCAGGCAATCTAT
>NW_023626484.1:492-1470 GCF_014905685.2 Nematolebias whitei | reverse complement strand
GCCAGATATTTGGAAACATTGTAAGTGACAGAGTTAATCATGCTAACAATTGGTCTTAAAGGTACACCTTGTTTGTGGATTTTAGGTAAACCATACAGACTAGGTGTGGCCTCCCCTGGGTACAGTCTGTGGTACAGAAAACGGTCAATAGCCTTGTCCTGCTCCAAAATTTTCAGGCAATCTATTAACTTTTTCTTGTAACCACTTCCTGGATCTCTTTTCAGAGGTTCATAAGTGTTTAAGTCACTAAGGAGTGTCATAACTTTCTCATGATAGTCTTTCTGGTTCAAAATCACTGTGCACCTTCCTTTGTCTGCTGGGAGAATGATGATGTTTTTGTCCTTGCTAAGAGTCGTGAGTGCATCCCTCTCCTCTCTACTGATGGAAGGTGGTGGTTTGGCATTGCTGAGGCAGGATGAAACTTTGATTCTGAGCTGTTCTGCTTCAGCCTCTTTAATTTTGTTGTTGCGGATGGCTGACTCAGTAGCTGTGATCATCTCCACCAGAGGAATTCTACTTGGTGCAACCGCAAAGTTCAGTCCCCTGGCAAGAATCTCTGTCTCTGGCTGGGTGAGCTGTCTGTCAGATAAATTTTTCACCCACTTTTCTGTCTCCCTGGCATGTAATTGACTACTGGAGTGTTGTCCTGCACTGAATGTGTTGTTATTGGAATAGTGATGGTGTTGATGAGCTATTAGTATGTTAAACTTGTTTTGTTGTCGAGTCTTGGACTTGACATGCTGTGCTAAGCGTGCCTGATCTGTACAGTCCAACACTTGCTGAAGTGTGGTCTGATCTAGACACGTTGTTAGTTTCTGTTTAATGTGCTCTTCTTTGGCCTTCAAGGCCTCAATAGTAAAATTGGTCTGTCTCACCCGTTCATTCAGCAGCTGGGTCTGTGCCTTCTGCAGGATCTTGCTTGCCCGGTGCCCGCTGACCGAAGATTTTAGTTCCAGGCTCTTGGGAATGATGCCACTT
>NW_023626484.1:0-392 GCF_014905685.2 Nematolebias whitei | reverse complement strand
CCCCAAAATACATTACGGCAAAGACTGGTTCATCCCAAAGATCCAGTCCCCCGGCACAAACAGAGCAATGTTGTGTATGCTGTTCAGTGTCAGGAGGGCTGTGATCAGTCTTACATCGGGGAAACAAAACAGCCACTGTCCAAAAGGATGGCCCAGCACAGAAGATCAACATCATCAGGCCAGGACTCTGAGGTCTACACTCATCTCCAGGCCAGCGGTCACTCTTTCAGGGATGAAGATGTTCACATCATGGACAGAGAGGAACGATGGTTTGAGAGAAGAGTAAAGGAGGCCATCTTTGTGAAAATAAACCGTCCATCATTAAACAGGGGTGGAGGCCTCCGGGTTCAACTGTCCCCCTCTTACAATGCTGTGATTGCTAGTATCACTCA
>NW_023626483.1:0-2905 GCF_014905685.2 Nematolebias whitei | reverse complement strand
TGTTAGTTCAAACAATGTTTACAGCTTGTGAAGAGAACTACTCATTTGTATTTACATAAACAGTAAGTAATGATTTTTATTCCTCATTCAAAGAAGAAATCAGGGTAATATGCATTTCTTGATTTTTCTGTCTTCAATGAGCAAGTTTGTAAGTGTGTGTCAAAGTTCAGGCTTCGGTCAACTAAAAAGTTTACTGAAAAGAAATGTCATGTTTAACTTTCACAACAGATACTAGGAGGAGAGACTCCACGAAGTCTGAAGTTCTCCAACAATCTTTCTGTCTGTTTTAAACAATCTTAATCTCTATCCTTGACTTTTCATAACACCTTACATCACAAACCACACCTCTGTTCTGGTCCATCGACCAATCAAAAAGCTCTCAAATGACCCGGAAGTCGAACCCATTTAAATGTGGCGACTTCCCAGTTCAACTTGAGAGTTTTTCAGAGCTTGAAAGTTTTTCCTGGAGAAGAGTTCCAGAGTTTAACTCTCTGAAGAGAGTTAAAGAGTTCAGAGTTCTTGGATGCTAACGCAGGCGTCCAGGATGCTTCTATTGGAATCCAGAATCCAGAGACGATTTTGGGGATTATAACTTCTGTTTGGATAACCTCACACGACTCCTAGGGGTTTGGCTGTCCTCACGGAGACGCTGAAAGAATCAGAAGGGAACTCTACACCGACGCTGATTATCATCTGCCAGGTAAAAGTTCTATTTCGACCAAGCGTACCGTGGGCCAAGCTTATTCTCCAAAGAGCGTGTTGTTCTGGTACCACAGATAAATTCCCTCACACATCTCTCTGTAAGATAAATCTCCATTTTCCATCTTAAACTCTCCTTTCTCCTAAAAATTAATCCAGATGTTTTCATTAATGTCTGTGGTGATGCAACGGAAAATCATGGCCGTATGGTTTTCCTGATTGTAAAACTGATTAATTGATGTCTGCCGTTTTAGCTGAAAAGTGAAAACAATCGCCGTATTGTTCTCACTTCCTGTAAAACTATGCTGTTGTTGTTTTCATATTCTGCCAAATTAATGTAAATGTTTGATGTTAAACTTTGATTCTGTAAATAAATGACCGCATTCATTTTGATGGGTCAAAGATAAATAACGTCTCTCGTTACATTTCTGTTAAATTCAATGCACGACATTTACACAGTCAGAAAAATGAAGAACCCGTGAAATGTATGAATATATCCAGTATATGTCATACTACAAGGTGAATGGGAGTCTGGAGACTGTTGTTTTCAACCAGCTTGATGCGACTGTCAACAAGGAAGAGGGCCGGCAATGGAGGAGGGGACGTACCAAAGAGGCCATCTTATCACAAGCAGAACTGGTTTGTTCCACTTTGGAGTAAGCTGTTGAGGGAAGAATCATTTTGGTTGTGTGTTTCCCTGATTGATGAAGCCTTCTGGACCAAAGGCAAAACAACCCCCCCCCCCCCCCCCCCCCACACACACACACAAATGGTATGGTATGGTATGGTATGAAGTTTATTCATTTAAAAAAAAGTACAAAACAATTCCATAACAATATATAAAAAGATACAAAAAAATTTAAAATGAAAGGCAGCAGAAAGAAGAAAAAATCTTATTATATCTGCCCCTTTTTTCAAACAATTATTTCAGACATATTAATTTTCAAGTAACAGAACAAAATGAATAACTTTCTAATTTTTCTAATTCTAATAAAAAACACACACTAAGCTACTTCATATATACTTTTTTAACAATCTAGATTTGATCTTTTTCTTAAATGTACACATTGACTTGACATTTTTTACATCACTCTCTAGACCATTCCACAATCCAACTCCTTGGATTGAGGTAGACCTTCCCTTCAGACTAGTTCTGAATTTTGGTTTGACAAATATTTCTATCCCCTTAAGATTGTAACAACTTTGTCTTTTAACAAAATTTCTTTGGATATTTAATGGTAATGTGTTATTTTGAGCCCTATACATAACTGATAAAATACTATAATCTACCAAATCATGGAACTTCAATAACTTCAGTTGATGAAATAATGTGCTTGATGGGTGACAGTAATGCTTTCTGGTGATGATTCTTACAGCTCTTTTCTGTAAAATAAAAATAGGTTTTGTAAATGTTTTACACGCTTTCCCCCAAACATCAATGCAATAGATTAAATGTGGAACAATGATTGTGTTATACAACATGTACAGAGCTTTATCATTTAATAATTCCCTGACTTTGTATAGTACTGCAATAGATTTAGATATTTTTGTTCTTACAGAATTTATGTGATTTTTCCATGTTAGCTGTTCATCAATGATTACACCCAAAAATTTCATCTCATTAACTCTACAAATCTCAACACCCTCAATTTTAAATGGATCATCAACAGTTCTCTTTTTGTTACTAAATATCATGTATTTAGTTTTATCTAAATTTAATGATAATTTATTAATTTTAAACCAAGTTTGTATTTTATCAAATTCTGTCTTCATCAGTTCCAACATCCGTTTTACATCTTTACCCAAACAAAAAAATGTGGTGTCATCTGCAAAAAGGACACATTTGAGGAGTCCTGATACATTCACTAAGTCATTCACATATAAAATAAATAACTTTGGTCCAAGTACAGAGCCTTGAGGAACTCCACAAGTGATATTGCACAAGTCAGATCTTACACCATTTATTTGTACAAACTGTTTCCTATCTTTTAAATAGCTAGATACCCAGTGTAATGCTGGTCCTCTTATACCATATTTATTTAATTTTTCAAGGAGAATAGTGTGGTCAATAGTATCGAATGCTTTTTTTAAATCAACAAAAATACTAACACAATACTGTTTTTGATCGACAGCAGTAGTTATTTGTTCCATTATTTCCATGAGAGCCATTGATGTAGAGTTTTTTGCTCTAAACCCATACTGACTG
>NW_023626482.1:0-2906 GCF_014905685.2 Nematolebias whitei | reverse complement strand
CCACCGGTCCTATCTGAGATTCCTGCGTTCCTTCTGCGTGACCCTGGCCTTTCTCCATGGAGGAAACGTCGCAGACGTCGTGGGAAGCGTGCAGGGATTTTGGTGAAACTGAGGCAAAGTGTGGATTATTCTATCAGGACTCGCTCTGGATCTGATCATCTCCTCTCTGACCCGTGGTGCTCCCGGGGCCCGGCTGCTGGCCAGCTGCCCGCGCGCTCAGTCCATGGAAACACCTGGAGTTGTTTACCTGTGCGCCGCACCAGCAGACCTGGAGGAGATGTTCTTCATAACCTGCGCCCGCTGCCGCGCGCTTCTCCTTCCACGGCTGTGTCTGCGTTGGACCCTATCAGGATGTGTTTAATCAATGCAAGGTCTGTTTCCAACAAGACGTTTATCCTCAATTACTTTTTTAAAGATCAGGAGTTGGATTTTCTGTTCGTCACGGAATCTTGGATTTCTGATGGTGAGTCCAGCGCCTTGGTGGAATTACTACCCCCGGACTGTCTGTGTTTCAATGCCCCGCGGCCATCAGGTCGGGGGTGGGGGGGGGGGGGATTATTAAGTTTTTAAAGCAAACTTGGCCTGTAAACAGTTGTCCATCCCGGTGTCCCGCGCCAGCTTTGAGCTAAGCGTCTTTGAACTCGGACACACTCCTCCGGTTCTGTGTGCACTCGTCTATCGCCCACCTCGTTCTAAGGACTTCATAAATGAATTCTCTGACTTTTTGGCTGATATCACACAGAGATACACTCACTTTTTGTTTATTGGTGACTTTAATTTGCATGTGTGCTGTCAGGAGAAGCCCTTGGTGAAGGACTTTCTGGATTTATTGGACTCTTTTAATTTAACTCAGCAGGTAAACGGTCCCACCCAAGAACACGGTCACACGCTGGACCTCATTTTAACACGCGATGTCTCTGTTTCTAATTTGAAAATCGGTGACAATGTTTTTTCAGATCACATGCCTGTATTGTTTGACTTCACCCCCCCTTGTCCTACAGCTAAGACGTGCGTTCCTGCACGTACGCGTTACATTAACCATTTCACTGCTGCTCGTTTTAATGAAGGTTTTAACTCTGAGAGGATCGATCAGCTCTTGGTGTCTCCTACCACTGAGGAGCTAACCTCTCAGTTCAACTCTGCCTGTTTAAATATTCTGGACCGTGTTGCTCCCCTTAAAACCAGAAAAACGAAACTTAGATCAGAGCCTTGGCTGAATGACGTCACTCGAGCCGTTAGGCAGCAGTGTCGCAGAGCTGAACGAAGGTGGTGGAAGGACAGGCTGCAGGTTTCTTTTCAAATGTTAAGGGAGAGTTGGCGTCACTATCAAAAAACCGTTAATTTTTTTTTTAGCCTTTATTTATACAGGTTAGTCTCATTGAGCCACGAGAACTCATTTTCAAGAGAGACCTGTTTAGGGAGCACATGGTGGGGGTTAAGGGCCTTGCTCATGGGCCCAGAGTGGGGCGAATGAGGGTGGGGGCAAGTGTGGGTGTTTCACCTACCCCACCCACAATTTTGATGTTGTCGGGGCCGGGGCGTGAACCGGCGATCTTCGGATTACAAGCCCACCTCTCTAACCTCTGCGCCACCACTCCCCCAAGCTGCCAAATGTAAATTCTTCTCTGATTTGATTGTCTCCAACTCCCACAACCCCCAAGTTCTTTTCTCCACCCTGAACTCAGTTCTACACCTCAGTGAGCCTTCACCTCTGGAAGCCTCAACTGAGCTGTGTGAAAACTTCCTCCATTTCTTTTTAGAAAAAGTGGCAAACACCCGGGCACTCATTTCTCCACCAGCTCATGATCTGTCCATCCCATCTCTGTGTGTGGCTGTGTTTGACCACTTTGAGCCCATCTCTTTGTCTTCTCTGGAGCAGGTAATGTGCAGCATGAAGCCATCTGGTTCCCCCTTTGATGTGGTCCCCCCTCGACTGCTAAAGGAAGTTTTTCCTACCCTGTGTCCTTTTATTCTCGCTATTCTGAATAGCAGTTTATCCTCAGGTGTGGTGCCAAAGACTTTTAAACATGCTACTGTCCAGCCCCTCCTGAAAAAAACCTAACCTTGACCCCTCAGTCATGTCCAACTTCCGGCCTGTCTCCAGACTCCCATTCACCTCTAAACTACTGGAAAAAATTGTTGAGTCTCAGTTGAAACAGTTTGTGGGGGATCACGCTATCCTAGAGTTATTCCAATCTGGCTTCAAATCTCTCCATAGCACTGAAACTGCTCTACTGAAGGTTTTTAATTACATTTTCATATCCACAGACGCAGGTGATTCTGTGCTGCTTGTCCTGTTGGACCTTACATCTGCTTTTGACACCATCGACCACAAGATCCTCATTTCTAGACTGGAGCAGTGGGTGGGCATCACAGGGTCAGCCCTTAAATGGTTTGGGTCCTACCTCTCTGACAGAACCTTCTGTGTCAATATCAAAGATTTTAGTTCGGCATCGACAGAGCTCCAGTGGGGGGTACCGCAGGGGTCCATCCTCGGTCCCCTTCTCTTTTCTTTATACCTGCTGCCACTAGGTGCTATTTTCCGCAAACACAACATACCCTTTCACTTTTACGCCGATGATTGCCAAATTTACTTCCCCCTGAGGCACAGAGGCACACGCTCTATTCAGCCTCTTCTTGACTGCCTGGCTGACATCCGGGACTGGATGGCTTTAAACTTCTTAAGCTTCAATGAGAAGAAGTCTGAAGTCATGCTGTTTCATCCCAGTGGCTCACTCATGAACCATGACATTGACCTTTTCTCTCTAGCCCCGCTAGAGAAACAAAAGGTCACTAATCTGGGGGTGATAATGGACCTGTCCTTAAAACTCAATAGTCACGTAAACATGATGGTCAAATCCTGTTTTTTTCAGCTGAGACGGCTGTCTAAGCTGAAGCCTATACTC
>NW_023626481.1:0-2906 GCF_014905685.2 Nematolebias whitei | reverse complement strand
GACAAGCTTGAAAACATCCTTTCAGACACATTTGCAAGCTTGAAAACGTCCATTTGGACATAGTGGCAAGCTTGAAAACATCACTTCAGACAAAGTAGAAAGTTTGAAAACATCCCTTCAGACACATTTGCAAGCTTGAAAAAAAATCCCTTCTGACATAGTGGCAAGCTTGAAAACATCCACTAAGACATAGTGGAAAACTTGAAATCATCCTTATAGACAAACTGGCAAGTTTGAAAAAAATTGGTTCAGACACATAGACAAGATTGAAAACATCCCTTGAGTCATATTGGCAAGCATCCCTTCAGACACATTTGCAAGCTTAAAAACATCCCTTAGGACACATTGTCAAACTTGAAAATATCCAATCTGACAAATTTGCAAGCTTGAAAACAACCCTTAGGACAGAGGGGCAAACTTGAAACCATCCCTTCAGACATATTGGCAAGCTTGAAAACACTCCCTTCACACATAGTGACAAGCTTGAAAACATCCCTTGAGTCATATTGGCAAACTTGAAAAAATCCTTTCTGACGTGGTGGCAAGCTTGAAACCATCACTTTGGACAAAGTGGCAAGCTTGAAAATATCACTTCAGACACATTGACAAGCATGAAAACATCCCAAAAGTCACATTGGCAAGCTTGAAAACATCCCTTCAGTGACATTTGCAAGCTTGAAAATATCCCTTCAGAACTATTTACAATCTTGAAAATATCCCTTCAGACACATTTGCAAGCTTGAAAACATCCCTTCAGACATGGTGAAAAGCTTGAAAACATCCCTTGATACCTATTTGCAAACTTGAAAAAATCCCTTCTGACATCGTGGCAAGCTTGAAAACATCCCATAAAGTCACATTGGCAAGCTTAAAAACATCCCATCATGCACATTGACAAGCTTGAAAACATCCATTTGGACATACTTACAAGCTTGAATACTTCACTTCAGATATAGTGGCAAGCTTGAAAACATCCCTTGAGTCATCTTAGCAAATTTGAAAGCATCACTTCAGACACATTGGCAAGCATCCCTTCAGACACATTTGCAAACTTGAAAACATCCCTTATGACATAGTTGCAAGTTTGAAAACATCACTTCAGACACATTGGCAATCTAGAAAACATCCCATAAAGTCACATTGGCAAGCTTAAAAACACCTCTTCAGACATATTTCTAAGCTTGAACACATACCTTTGGACACATTGGCAAGATAGAAAACATCCCTATAGACATATTGGCAAGTTTGAAAACATTGCTTTAGAAACATTGACAAGCTTGAAAACAACCCTTAAAGTCATATTGGCAAGCATGAAACCATCCCTTCAGACATAGTGACAAGCTTGAAAATAACACTTCAGACATAAAGGCAAGCTTGAAAACATCACTTCAGACACATTGACAAGATTTAAAACATCCTTTCAGACACATTTGCAAGCTTAAAAACATCCATTTGGACACAGTGGCAAGCTTAAAAACATCCCTTCAGACATTCATTCAACGTTTATTTAGACAGGTAAATCCCATTGAGCCTCGAGGACTCATTTACAAGAGAGACCTGATTTCAACAAAGAAAGATGACAACAATGGACAACAGTAACAACAATAAACAATTATAAAAAGTCATACTGCAGGTTTTTTTTTTACAAATAGGATGGCTAAAAGGAAAAGGAAACAACAAAAAAAGACAGCTAGATTCTAAGGCGAATGTAGAAAACTAAAAACAGGAACATGTCTGCATAGTGACAAGCTTGAAAAAATCCATTTGGACATAGTGGCAAGCTTGAAAACATCATTTCAGACAGAGTGGCAAGTTTGAAAGCATCCCTTCAGACAAATTGACAAGCTTGAAAATATCCTTTGAGCCATATTGGCAAACTTGAAATAATCCCTTCTGACATAGTGGCAAGCTTGAAAACATCACTTTAACAGAGTGGCAAGCATGGAAACATACCTTCAGACACATGAAAAGCTTGAAAACATCCCATAAAGTCACATTGGCAAGCTTGAAAACATCACTTCAGACACAATTGCAAGCTTGAAAACATCCCTTCATACATATTGACAAGCTTGAAAACATCCCATAAAGTAACATTGGCAAGCTTGAAAACATCCCTTCAGACACATTTGCACCTTGAGTCATATTGGCAAACTTGAAAAAATTCCCTTCTGAAATAGTGGCTAGCTTGAAAACATCACTCCAAACACATTGGTAAGCTTAAAAACATCCCATAAAGTAACATTGGCAAGCTTGAACACATCCCATCAGACACATTTGCAAGCTTGAAAACATCCCTTCAGATAAAGTGACAAGCTTGAAAACATCCATTTGGACATAGTGGCAAGCTTGAAAAAGTCACTTCAGACAGAGTGGCAAGCTTGAAAACATCCCTTCAGACACATTGACAAGCTTGAAAACATCCGATTTAGTCACCTTAGCAAACTTGAACACATCCATTCAGACACATTGGCAAACTTGAAAACATTCCTTTCAGACATAGTGAAAAACTTTAAAAACATCACTTCGGACACATTGGCAAGCATCCCTACAGACGTTTTCAAGCTTTTTTTTTTTTTTAGCTCAGTTTAAGTGTAGAAACATTGTGAAGTGTTTCAATGAACTTAACATCATTGTTCATTTTTTTTAAAGAAAGAGAAGAAAGAAGAATAAATAAATAAATAAATTAAAGAGAAATAGATAAAACGAGAGACCGCCACGACAAAACAACATGCACAGCACAATGCCACCCACAATATCACAATATCACCATGAAACATTTGACATCGCACAAGGAATCATCTAGCTTCCACCACTACCCAACCTAGCGTACATCTGTCAAAGCACCTGAATCCAAACACCCATGTTTGTGTTTTTTATTTGGATCATTTTTATACTTTTTAATTTGA
>NW_023626480.1:1627-2907 GCF_014905685.2 Nematolebias whitei | reverse complement strand
ATGAAACACATCAGCAGCAACATGAAACAGATAAGCAGCAACATGAATCAGATCAGCAGCAACATGAAACACATCAGCAGCAACATGAAACGGATCAGCAGCAACATGAAACGGATCAGCAGCAACATGAAACACATCAGCAGCAACATGAAACACATCAGCAGCAACATGAAACGGATCAGCAGCAACATGAAATGGATCAGCAGCAACATGAAACAGATCAGCAGCAACATGATGTGATTTTTCACAGTGATTATTCTGGTTAGAGATTCATGAGTGCTGGGTGAGTGTGGTCCTTCATGATGCAGGTGGCCCTCTTCCTGCATCTGGAGGTGTAGATGTCTGATGGTGGGGAGACTGACTCCAACATCTTCTGTGCAGCCTTCATCACTCTCTGCAGAGCTTTTCTTTCTGCAGCTGTGCAGCCTCCATGCCACACGTTGATGCTGGAGCACAGGATGCTCTCCACTGCACACCTGTAGAAGGAGGTGAGGACTGAGCTTCCAGACCAGCTCGTCTCAGCCGTCTGAGGAAGTAGAGTCTCTGATGAGCTTTCTTCATCAGGCTGGTGGTGTTGTTGCTCCAGCTGAGGTTGTTGTTCAGGTGTACACCCAAGTACTTGTAGCTGGAGACCACTTCCACCACAGATCTTCTTATGTTCAGGGGGGTGTAGGTGTTTTTGTTCCTTCTGAAGTCCACAATCATCTCCTTTGTCTTCTTCACATTGATGTGGTTAGACACTGAAATCACTGGAAACACTGGTGTTGTGGAAATGCAGCAGAAATACGTGATTAAAAACTTGTCTTCACAAAATGATCTATAAGTTATTTATTGCAATAAAGGCACAGATAATACAGAGTGATTGAGCGGTCTGTATAAGAGTGCACAGATGAAAAACTCGATTTAGAGGAAACAGATCTGATGTTCAATAATCCACAATTAATGATTTTATGATTTTGCTCTGGTAAAGTAACTGTGTTTATTTTAATCAGATTTTTA
The DNA here is from genome assembly GCF_014905685.2 of Nematolebias whitei. Taxonomy (NCBI): domain Eukaryota; kingdom Metazoa; phylum Chordata; class Actinopteri; order Cyprinodontiformes; family Rivulidae; genus Nematolebias; species Nematolebias whitei. Next base: position 1,908 of record NW_023626480.1, on the reverse strand, counting down.
TGGTTTATAATTTTTAGAGCTGATTTTTGGTTTATTTAATTTGAGCTGTGGGCGAGTTGACACTGTTTCAATGTGGGTGTGGGTGGTGTACAGAGGAGAAGCAGCAGAGAGGTGCAGGACTACAACTCTGCTTCCTGGACTGGACCCTGGGTTGTCAATAATTTGGGGGATAAACAAAATCAGCCATATTTCTAGAAAGAAGAGCGGCTCCGTCCAAAGTGGGATGGATGCCATCTCTCCGCATCAGACCAGGTTTTCCCCAGAAAGAACTCCAGTTATCT
>NW_023626480.1:0-1617 GCF_014905685.2 Nematolebias whitei | reverse complement strand
GTTTGGACCCGTCAGCTGACTGCTGTAGAACAAGATGTCCTCACAGGAAACTCCACAGCTGCGCTGGGTTCTGAAGGTCCAAGTCTGCACTCGTCTGCAGCTAAACTGATCCAGAACTTCTTCATAAGTGGTTCTGAATCAGAACTGCAGGTGGACCCGTTATCATTTTCTATATTTCTGCATCGATGTCAAACATCTTCAGATTTTCACACAAGTCCTAAAAGTAGGTCAAGAGAACCAGTTAGACAAAAGAGACAAATATTAAACTGGTTCATTTATTTATTGAAGACTGATCAACATTAAAAATCTGTGAGTGGTAAACATTTGTGAACCTCTGGGATTATCATTAATCTGAAGGTGAAATTAGAGTCAGGTGTTTTCAATCAGTGGATGATGATCAGGTGTGAGGGGACACCGTGTTTGATCTAAAGATCAGGATCTATCAACGTCTGATCTTCACAGTATGTTGGTGGAAGTGGATCATGGCGGAACAAAGGAGATTTCTGAGGAGCTCAGAAAAAGAGTTGTTGATGCTCATCGGGCTGGAGAAGGTAACAAACCATCTGTAAAGAGCTTGGACTCCACCAATCCACAGTCAGACAGGTTGTGCACAAATCGAGGACATTCAAGACCATTGCTACCAGGAGTGGTGGACCAACAAAGATCACTCCAAGAGCAAGGTGTAGTCAGCGAGGTCACAAAGGACCACGGTAACTTCTAACAACTGAAGACCTCTCTCACATTGATGGTCATGAGCCCACCATCAGGAGGACTCTGAACAATGATGGTGGTTGTGGTCACCAGGACTGTGCTCCTGACACACACACACACACAGAGACACTGAGCAGACAATTAGCTAATGGCTCATTAAGGCTGATGTCCATTAAAACCTCTAATCAATCAAATAAACAGAACAAACTAATTGATCTGCTTCAGCTCCTTCAGAGCTGGGATGCAGTGCCCATGGCAACTACATGAGGAGCTGAGGTTACTGTGGTAACCATGGAGACGTGATGTGTCCACACACACACACAGTCTTCTTGGGACGTTCAGATTACATTTAAAGAACCGCTGAAAAGAGTAAAAACTGTTGTTCTGCAGGTCCAGGGCAGAGTGAGGACCGTTCTGGACATGAACCTGCTGTGAGCAGCTCCACATGATCTGCAGGAGTTAACCTGCCCGGCAACAGCCGAGCAGCTGTTAAATCATTAATGATTGGGTGTCTGATGGTCACATGACTGTGCTTCATATTTCATGTCTGTGGTGGACAAACACTGATGACTGCTATCCTGATGCATGCTCAATAATCCAGGTAGAAAAATCTAAAAAAGTTAAATCTGGTCCTCTGGACATTCACAAAAACAAAACAACAAAAAATGTAGAAACGTTTCGTCTCTCATCCGAGAGACTTCTTCAGTCTGAGGTGCTGTATTCAGCTCAGTCTCTTAAATAGCACCTTCTCAGAGTGGATCAACCAGTTTGCTGCTGACAACCAAAACCAGCTGATCACATGCTCAAGAAGGACCATCAGCCTAACAATGGATCATTAGCACCTGATGGCAGTTTACTGTTCACAGAGGGCTGAGTGATACTAGCAATCACAGCATTGTAAGAGGG
>NW_023626479.1:0-2907 GCF_014905685.2 Nematolebias whitei | reverse complement strand
CAGGTTGCAGTACATGACTACATCCAGGGCTGGGGTGCTTCCTCATGCCCTGACAGGACCACTGGGAGCACTACCTTTACCCACTGACTTGATGTGCCATATGCACCAGATGCACCTGGGATGTCCAGAAAAGGACTACTGTAGTTTGAAAAAAGCCATGCACTATTAAAATCAGTCCTCAGTAACTGGTTTGATGGAGTGCCTGTTTTCCAGAAAGTGTTCAAGTAGGACTTGTCAACAAATATAATCTGTCATTGTATTTACTACCATCAGGATTTGGTTAGCTTGCAAGATTTAGTTTTCAATAAACTGAAATTAAAGACAAAGCATTTTATGAAATAATGCATGTTGCTCTGCCTCAGCAAGCAATATTTTGTGTTAAGCTAAAAGCAGCTTTGCTCGTGATGAAAATAATAGTAGTAATATCTCAACATCTTAAATATGCCTTTCTTGCAGTAATTTTTTTAGCATCCTCCCCATTTCAAATCCAGCTTACTCCATTTAAAAGCATGTTTAGACAAACACAACCAGAATGCAGGAACATGCACTGATGCTGTAACTCCAGGGCTTGACTTTTCTCGATGTGTTTCGCCCCCTGCAATGTTAGTACAAAACAGGCCTCGTGTCATGTTTCATAATGCATGATGTTTTTTATAGGCCTATTGTGGCTGAAAAGAAGAAGAAGAAGAAAGGACTAAAAGACGCAAAGTACAGCAATCAATAATGCAGGTGAAATATTGGTATGCAGACGAGTTGTGACAGCAGCAGAAGACTGCCTGAGGGTCCACCCCCCACTCCTATGCCTGCATTTTTATAAAAGTAATTTCTTGCATAAACAAGCTGATACCCAAGGCAGCCAATTTCTCATATCCCCTGCATACCACCTTAATGTGGCTGAATTGTAACAAAAAAGTCATTATATTTAACATAGTCTGATACATAACCGTAACTTTAGGAAGCCCACCTTAGGGGATAGGTTTGCCCATTACCTGACCTTTAGCCTTTGAAGTATTCACATGTCAGTACAAGTGAGCTTCAGTGATATGTTGCAATAAATGGCTTATTACAAAAAAAATAAAATAAATGCACGTATGCTAATTTAATGTTTGTAATTCCTCGAAGGATAGCATATTACCTGACAATGTTCATGCCAGAGCGTTAGACTAAAATTATATGACATTGAGAAATGACAGAGTTGTAGCCATTTTGGTCACGGAGTCACAGTAAATGGAAAAACACAGACCCAGAATGCAAACTGTATTTGAGGAGCTCACAACATAAACTTATTTTATTTAAAACAAAAAGAAAAGGTTGATGAGTCAGCAACAACTTGCACTGAAGGGAATTCACCAGGAGCACAAGGAAAACCACATAGCCACGCACCCCTGATTACAGCTGGAACAGCCGAGCTAAAGGCGAATGTGCAGGTGTAGATGGGCGTGGCAGGTCCAAGGAGCAGGAGCTGAACTGGGGAAAAGTACAGAATAAGGCAGAGTGACTAAAGGCTCCAGCATACTCCATCCAAGGTGCCGAAATCTGCTCTCATTGTCACAGTTGCGTGATGAAAATCACGTTTTAATTACTCTAGCTACATTTATGAGCTGCTTTCAACTTAAAATGTAGTTAATTACAGACTGTGTTAATGTGTACAAGACATATACCACAAAAATCAATGAATAAATAAATGTTATCACTCTTGAGGTAGGATGTGGACATGTCTTGCTTGTCTGCATTTCAGTAACAATTGCTATTCTCAAGTCTATTCAATTTTGCCCTCCCCTTCTCGACGCAAGGCCTTGGCTTAAGTTTTTCTCACAGGCGTGAGCACCAACTAATGTGTGTGATTGGTCAGACGTTTGGGATGTGTTTGTCAATGCAGATATGTGCTCGGACATTCAGCTGCACAGGTAAACAAACACACTAACTTAGTCAAATGACCCAAAACTCCTACATGGAGATTGTGCACACATGCATGGGGGAGTCTCTCTGTTGAAAAGTGTGGTGCTTTATTCATGATAGATTTGTAGCCAAATGACGTATGCAGGGATGGAGTGGAAACTTTGTTGGGAAGAAACCTGTGCGGTGACATGAACTGCAGCAGGATGGGTTTCCCAGGAGCTCTACACCTGTGGCTTATGGACTTTGAAAGGTGTGTGCAAAAATGAACATCCTGCAATCACGTGTCGACTGTTCAGCTTCGGATGGAGTTTGTCGGGTCCTTAAAAGGTAAATGGACTGCACTTATATAGCGCCTTTCTTTCTTATCAAGACACTCGGCGTGCTTTACACTACAATCTGTGTCCTCATTTACCCATTCATACAGCACTCTACTATTTCTGTACAAAGAATAATCAGAGCTTTTTCACATTCATACACTGAAGGGACACACATCAGAGACAATGAGGGGTTCACTGTCTTGCCCAGCATCACTTCAGCATGTGACTGCTGGTGGAGTTGAACCCCAACACTTGCATGGGAGGATGGCTGCTCCAACCACTCATGCACAGCCACCTGCCTTAAGAAGAGAGGTTTTTGCCTAGAATGACTAGGCAACGTTTTAAGCAAAGATGTTGCACAATAATTAGCTCAGAGTATGATTATTTGCTATAATTACACCAAACATTAGCACAATAATAGCAAAATTAAGTTGTTTATTTGTCATACGCAATGTTAACACAGGGTTAACAGTACAATGAAATGCTTAGGATGAGAAGAAACAATTTGAATTCTAAAAAAAATCAAAGAACAAACCAACAAGAAAATACAAAAAAAAAGCATGCGATAAGGATACTCAAAAAAGTACCAGAACCTGAGAAAGGTAATTAATTAAGATATTTACAACGTTCTAAAGTGAGATATTGAGTAACAACGTGGTGGAATATAATGGTGCAGCAGGATGAATTTGAA
>NW_023626478.1:0-2907 GCF_014905685.2 Nematolebias whitei | reverse complement strand
AACAGCTAACGACCGGACGCCACAGGAAGTTATAGCTCCCCTACTGGACAACACTAACAGTGTCTGAGTTAAAATTAATAAGGTTGTGCTGCCATCTTCTGGAGAAACTTGATATCACAGGTTTCACTTCGCTTTTTAGGTTATTTTAGTGAAATTAAACATATTTTCTTTTTAAAAAGCATTTTTGAGTTAATAAACGTTCCTCAAAGCTGAATAATCACTGTTATCTTGCATCTTAAAAGTTATTAAGGTATTTATGCAAAGAGCATTTACCAAAAGACTTTATTCACTGGTAATCCCTTATAAAAGGTACAAATTAAAAGTTAGAAACTTTTTAAAAATAGAAACAGTTACAGATATTCACAGAGTTGGAAAAAGTTTACTCATTTGCTAAAAAGATAATGCACGTTTAATTGAAGAATCACTAAATAAAAGTAAATATATCAGACAAAGAGACTTTTCTGATTTTATTTATTTTGAAAAAACCTAAAACATTGAATTCTCCTATTTAATTTTTAAATAGAAGAAAAATGGCAGACGAAGAAGGAGAAGAGCATCCTTTAGACTCCCAACGAAATGATGATATCATTTTGGGGGCCTTACATATTTTAACAACTCTACTTATTGGCACGCAAATACAGCAATTAGAACAACTCGATGAAATTCAAAGAAATGAAGAGCTGAAAAGTCTGGCAGCAGGAACATTAGTCACAGAGAGTAAAAAGAATAGCCAGGAACGGTTAGCAAAAATCTCTCTGCTTCTAAAAGCAGAATTGGATGAACGGTCGGAACGCCTTGTCTGGATGTCTGAAAGACATGAGAGGGAGCTCTCAGAAATGCAGGCGTCATTACAAAGACAATCTTATGAGAAGATTAGTGAAAAGGACCGTCAATACCAAGCTGCGTGCTCAGACAATGACCAACTACAAAAAGAGTTGCAGCTCGCAAAAATGGAGCTGGAAGAATGCAGAATAGATAAACACAATTTACAACAGCTACATATGCGTTTACAAAGTGATTACCAAACGTCCCAGGAACATTTAAAAAAATGTGAGGAGAAACTAAAAGCAGCAACAGATAAAGGTAATGAAGAGGGGCAAGGTGATCTGGAAGCCAAACCAGACCCTGAACAGAGTCGGGATAATACACCAAAACCTCAACAACCTTTTTACTCACCCAGTGCTTTTAGACCCATCCAAACACCTACACAAACGGGCAGAGTAACACCCCCACTACCAACCACGCATGTGAGACCATTGATATCTACTCCTTCAATGGATGATTTGCAAAAAATCTCAAAATATGTACAACGCTTTGTACCTGGACCGATGGGCTCATCTGGAACAAAAGCGTACATCAGAGATCTGGAGTTCAGATTGAGATCTTATCCTAATGCTACGGTAGAAGATAAGATCAGTCTGATACGGCTCACTTCGGACAGAGAGGTGTTTACCTTCATCGAGCGTCTACCTGATACAACGAGAAAGGATTACAACCTTCTATGTGAAGCTTTGATCAGAGAGTACGACTCCTGCACAGGACCAGCTGGATACCCAGCCGCAGAAAAGGTCACGCAGGGTAAAGCTGAACATCCAAAAGTTTATTACAAAAGAATCTTCCAAGCTTATTTCGGTAACAGAAATGAAACCGGGATGGAGGAAGAAGAAGGTTTTAAATTTGTTTTCAGCAAAAATCTACACACTGACATACAAACGTCAGTGCAAATGATGGCAAATTTCAGAGAAAAATCCATCAGTGAGATTAAACAGTGCGCTGTGAATGTGTTTGAGGCACGTTCTCATGCTAAGACGCCCATAGAAGTGTTTCCTGGTGTAAAGGTTAAACCCCACTCCCTAGAATTAGAAGGAAGGCGTTCATCGCCACCTCCTCCTAAAAAAGGCGAGAAAAGGCAGTATTTTCAAACTAACAAACCGCATCATGAAGGTGCACGCTGGGACAAAAAGGCTCCTCCTTCAGAGGACGAACGTGATTATCGTAAATGGGACCAGCGGAGGACGCAAAAATATGGGAACCGAGAGGACCCATATTATCAGGGGACGTCCGGAAAGGAACCCCAAAAAGACGTACCTAGCCGCCTCCCACCTCGGACGAAACGTCCCGAGGCGAAAAAATCACAAAAGTTCCAGAAAAAAGGCCCTACACCTCTGAGCTCGGAAGAGACAGAAAAATTGCACGAAATGTTAGAAGATTTGAAACACACTGACAAGGGAAGCCGACCAAAAGCACTATGCAGTGAGGTAATCACTATTACATCACTGGGCGCGAATGACAACACTACAGACGTCGGTGAAATACACCAAGACATTGCTGTTGTTGCCTCAAACAACCCCTCATCGGAAGAAGGGGGGGTAATCACACACACAAACGATGACGAGTCATCGCAAACTGAACACGCAGAAACAGCTACAGTTGTGCTGACGGTTCAGACAAACCAAGATTACACAAGCACTTCTGAACGCATGAAGAAGCGTCAGAAAAAACCCAAGAGGTTTTTGTGTAACTTTATCAGAAAGGGGGCCGCCAAAAAGGCGTACCTGTCAGTAACACTCGAAGGTGTCCTCACACACGAAGCACTTCTGGACGGTGGAGCAGACATAACAATTATGTCAGCTAAACTGTTCGAGGAGCTGAGGACAGCCGCAGCCGAGAAAAACAGGATAATACCTCTATCTGATTGTGCTATAGAAATGCAGGGTCTCTCAGAGAAGAAAACAACCCTGACAGCTATAGCAATGGTTCACATGCAGATTGGCAATATGACACTGTACCACCCAGTACACGTGTCTCGTGTTGACTCATTCCCATTTTTGGTTGGCCAGGATTTTATAAATCGCTTCACCGCGATTATAGATTATGGTGATCAAACAATGTGGACAACAGTGAGCA
>NW_023626477.1:0-2908 GCF_014905685.2 Nematolebias whitei | reverse complement strand
GCCTGGTGAAGCAGTGAAAGTAGAAGATCGAGGTCCCAGAGCCTGGAGGAGCAATGGAATTGTCTCGGAGCTTGGGAGAGCAGTGGAAATGGAAAATCGAGGTCTCAGAGCATTGGAGAGCAGTGGAAGTAGAAGATTGAGGTATCGGAGCAAGGAGGAGCAGTGGAAGTGGAAGATCAAGGTCTCGGAGCCTGGAAGAGCAGTGGAAGTGGAAGATTGAGGCCTCAAAGCCTGGGAGAGCAGTGGAAGTGGAAGATGGAGGACTCGGAGTCTGGGAGAGTAGTAGAAGTGGAATTTTGATGTCTCAGAGCCTGTAGGAGCAGTGGAAGTAGAAGATTGAGGTAACGGAGCCAGGAGGAGCAGTGGAAGTGGAAGATCAAGGTCTCGGAGCCTGGAAGAGCAGTGGAAGTGGAAGATAGAGGTCTTGGATCCTAGGAGAGCAATGAAAGTGGACGATTGAGGTCTCAGAGGATGGAGGAGCAGAGGAAGTAGAAGATCAAGGTCTCAGAGCCTTGAGGAGCAATGGAAGTGTCTCAGAGTTGGGAGAGCAGTGGAAGTGGAAGATCCAGGTGTCAGAGCCTGGAGGAGCAGTGGAAGTGGATGATCGAGATCTCGGAGCCTGGAGAAGCAGTGGAAGTGGAAGATCGAGATCTCAGAGCCTGGAGAAGCTGTGGAAGTTTAAGATTGAGGTCTCGGAGACAAGAGGAGCAGCAGAAGTGGAAAATCAAGGTCTTGGAGCCTAGAGGAGCAGTGGAAGTGGAAGATCGAGGTCTCGGAGCCTGTAGGAGCAGTGGAAGTGGATGATCGAGGTCTCGGAGCCTGGAACAGCAGTAGATGTGGAAGATTTAGGTCTCAGAGCCTAGAGGAGCAATGGATGTGTCTCGGGGCTTGGGAGAGCAGTGGAATTGGAGGATCAAGGTCTCGGCGCCTGGAGGAGCAGTAGAAGTTGAAGATCAAGGTCTTAGAGGCTGGAGGAGCAGTGGAAGTGGAAGATGGAAGTCTTGGAGCCTGGCAGAGTAGTGGAAGTTGAAAATCAAAGTCTCGGGGCCTGGGAGAGCAGTAGATGAGGAAGATCGAGGTCTCGGATCCTGCAGGATCAGTGGAAGTGGAGGATCGAGGTCTCAGAGCCTTGGAGAGCAGTGGAAGTGGAAGATCGAGGTCCCAGACCTTGGAGGAGCAATGGAATAGTCTCAGAGCTTGGGAGAGCAGTGGAAATGGAAGATCGAGGTCTTGGAGCCTGGAGGAGCAGTGGAAGTGGATGATCGAGGTCTCGGAGCTTGGAGGAGCAATGGAAGTGTCTCGGAGCCTGAGAGTGCAATAGAAGTGGATGATCGAGGTCTCGGAGCCTGGAGAGCAGTAGATGTGGAAGATTGAGGTCTCAGAGTCTGAAGGAGCTGTGAAAGTTGAAGATTGAGGACTAGGAGCAAGGAGGAGCCGTGGAAGTCGAACATCAAGGTCTTAGAGCCTGGAGGAGCAATGGAAGTGGAAGAACTTGGTCTCAGAGCCTTGTGGAGCAGTGGAAGTGGAAGGTGGAGATTTCGGAGTGTGGGAGAGTAGTGGAAGTTTAAAATCAAGGTCTCAGAGCCTGGAGGAGCTGTGGAAGTTGAAGATTGAGGTCTCGAGCCATGAGGAGCATCAGAAGTGTAAGATCAAGGTCTAAGAGCCTGGAGGAGCAGTGGAAGTGGATAATCGAGGTCTCGGAGCCTGGATTCGCAGTGGAAGTGGAAGATCGTGGTCTCAGAGCAAGGAAGAGCAATGGAAGTGTCTCGGAGCCTGGAGGAGAAGTGGAAGTCCAAGAATGAGGTATCAGAGCGTGGAGGAGCAGTGGAAGTGGAAGATCGACTTCTCAGAGCCTGGATGAGCACTGTAAGTGGAAGGTCAAGGCCTAGTAGCCTGGAGGAGCAGTGGAAGTGGAAGATTGATGTCTCAGAGCCTGGGAGAGCAGTGGAAGTGGAAGATGGAGGTCTCAGAGCCTGGAGGAGCAGTGGAAGTTGACAATTGAGGTCTCGGAGCCAGAAGGAACAGTGGAAGTGGAAGATCAAGGTCTTGGAACCTGCAGGAGCAGTGGAAGGGGCTCAGAGCATGGGAGAGCATAGTAAGTGGAAGGTCAAGGCCTAGTAGCCTGGAGGAGCAGTGGAAGTGGAAGATTGATGGCTCAGAGCCTGGGAGAGCAGTGGAAGTGGAAGATCGAGGTCTCACAGCCTGTAGAAGCAGTGGAAGTGGATGATCAAGGTCTCAGAGCCAGGAGGAGCAGTGGAAGTGGAAGATCAAGGTCTCGGAACCTAAAGGAGCAGTGGAAGGGGCTCAGAGCCTGGGAGAGCAGTGGAAGTAGAAGATTGAGATATCGGAGCCAGGAGGAGCAGTGGAAGTCAAAGATAGTAGTCTCAGAGCTTGGGAGAGCAGTGGAAGTGGAATATCGAGGTCTCGGAGCCTGGAGGAGCAGTGGAAGAGGAAGATGGAGGTCTCGGAACATGGGAAATTAGTGGAAGTTGAAAATAAAGCTCTAAGAGCCTGGGAGAGCAGTAGATGAGGAAGATTGAGGTCTCAGAGCCTGGAGGAGCAATGGAAGTGTCTCGGAGCTTGGGAGAGCAATGGAAATGGAAGATCGAGGTCTTGGAGCGTGGGAGAGAAGTGGAAGTGGAAGATAGAGGTATTAGAGCATAGGAGATCAATGGAAGTGGAAGATCAAGGTCTCAGAGCCTGGTGAAGCAGTGAAAGTAGAAGAACGAGGTCTCAGAGCCTGGAGGAGCAATGGAATTGTCTCGGAGCTTGGGAGACTAGTGGAAATGGAAAATCGACGTCTCAGAGCCTGAAAGAGCAGTAGATGAGGAAGATTGAGGTCTCAGAGCCTGGAGGAGCTGTGGAAGTTGAAGATTGATGTCTCTGAGCCATGAGGAGCAGCAGAAGT
>NW_023626476.1:0-2908 GCF_014905685.2 Nematolebias whitei | reverse complement strand
AGGGTTTTTCTTTATTTCACAATAAACCTTTTAACCCTCTCAGTGGTTGTTGTTGTTGTTTGCGATCCGGCCTCTGGTTCATGACAGTAGAATCTGGCCATTATGGATCCAACACCAACCCGAGAGTGGTGCTCTAAGGTAGAAGGGGCTGTTAGTAAACTTGAGAAAGGGCTTCAGGAAATGGTTGTTTCTCTTCAAGCTTTGTCCCAACAGTCAAACCAAGTCATCAACCAAACCCTGTTGACTCCTGCACCAAGAGAACCACGGTTAGCCCCCCCTGAACATTTCAGAGGTGAGCCTGAGCAATGTCGACCATTTTTGACTCAGTGTGACATTCAATTTCAATTGCAACCTTCATGTTTTCCCACTGAGCATGCTAAAGTAGCTTATGCTGTCTCACTTCTCGCTGGAAGAGCCAAGACGTGGGGCACTTCTGAATGGTTAAAAGGTGGCGTGATATGTCGTAATTTTTCTGAATTCTCCAAAGAGTTGTGTCGGGTTTTTGACCCCATCCTCCCTGAGAGAGAGGCAGCCCGAAGAATTTTTGATCTTAAACAAGGCAAGGATTCTGTAACCAAATACATCATTCACTTTCACTCTGTTTCAGCAGACAGTCATTGGGATGAACACGCACTCACTGACGCCTTCTTCAGGGGGCTTAATGAAGATGTTAAGGATGTGCTGGCAACAATGGACTATCCCTCATCCCTACGCCAGCTGGAGGAGGTGGCCACCCATGTTGACCTTCGCCTGCGTGAGCGTGAGCGTGACCGTGAACAGAGTCGAGGTAAGGCCACAGTCATGTCCAGAACCAGACATCACCTTGTGGATCATGAACCTAAAACGGAACAAACCAAGAGCCCTCAGGATCCTCTGTATGCTACGGAACCCATGCAACTAGGAAGAAGTCGTCTGACCACCCAGGAACGAGAACGTCGGAGGAGGTACCATCTCTGTTTTTATTGTGGTCAAGGTGGTCATGATTGTCATCATTGTCCAGTAAAAGACCAGGCTCAGCAGGAGAAGAGAGGCTCCTGTTGAGTCTTAGTCATAAGATCAAGTCCTCTCCACCTATCATGTCCAAGTCCAAGGTCAAGTTCATAATAAAGGGTGGTCAACCCGTCATCGTCTCAGCTTTTATTGATTCAGGGGCCGACACGGAATTCATTGATAAAACCTTTGCCAAATCCATAGATCTGACCATTGTTCCATCACCTAACAACCATAGGGTCCTAGCTTTAGATGGTCATCCTTTAAGTCAATCTAGTCTTGAAACTGTTCCAGTCACCATGGTGTTGGCCAACAACCATTCGGAACTGATCAGATTCATTGTTATTGATTCACCCCAACTCCCAGTGGTTTTAGGTTCCACTTGGTTACGCAAATACAACCCCCAAATCGATTGGAGAAACCAAGAGATTGTAGGATGGGCTAATGAGTGTTATTCTACATGTATTCAGAGCCAACTCAGTTCACCAGCCCTTGTCACAGCCAATGAGGAGACCTATCCTAATCTAAGTCAGGTACCTAAAGAGTACCATGATTTGAAAGAGGTCTTTAATAAATCAAAAGCTACGTCCCTTCCGCCACATCGTCCATACGATTGTGGTATTGACCTGATCCCAGGTTCTACCCCCCCTCGGGGTAGATTATATTCTTTGTCTGGCCCCGAGCAAGAGTCCATGAGGAAATATATAACAGAGTCCCTCCAAGCTGGTATCATTAGACCTTCAGCATCCCCCGCTGGTGCAGGTTTTTTCTTTGTAGGGAAGAAAGATGGGTCACTTCGTCCATGCATTGACTATAGAGAACTTAACAAAATAACCATAAAGAACAAGTATCCTCTGCCCCTCATGAACTCCGCTTTTGATATAATCCAAAATGCTAAGATATTCACCAAACTGGATCTTCGCAACGCTTACCATTTGGTCAGGATACGGCGGGGAGATGATTGGAAGACGGCTTTTAATACCGCAGATGGCCATTATGAATATCTTGTTATGCCATTCGGCCTCACCAACGCTCCTGCCGTTTTCCAAGCCCTGGTTAATGATGTCCTTCGTGACATGATTAACATTTACGCTTTTGTTTACCTTGATGACATACTTATCTTTTCACAAGATAGCATTTCTCACCGTCGCCATGTCAGAGCTGTCTTAACCCGCCTTTTACAGAACAACTTGTTTGTCAAGGCAGAGAAGTGTGCTTTCCACCAAGTGTCCACCTCATTCCTTGGGTTCAACATTTCTCCAGGTCAAGTATCCATGGAACCCGGGAAGGTATCAGCGGTGGTGGATTGGCCCAAGCCCAAGGATCGTAAACAGCTGCAAAGGTTTCTCGGTTTTGCAAATTTTTATAGGAGGTTCATTAAGAACTACAGTTCAGTTGCAGCTCCTCTTCATTTTCTCACCTCATCTAAGACCAAGTTCATCTGGGACTCCGTTGCCAACCAATCATTCCAGAAGCTCAAAACATTGTTTTCCTCTGCTCCAATCTTGCACTCTCCAGACCCCGAGAAACAATTCATTGTGGAGGTCGATGCATCCAGCACCGGGGTGGGCGCCATCCTCAGTCAGCGCAGCACAGATGGTAAGATCCACCCCTGTGCTTACTTCTCCAGGGCACTCTCCCCCGCTGAGAGAAACTACGACGTGGGAGACCGTGAGCTTTTGGCAGTCAAGATGGCCCTGGAGGAATGGAGGCACTGGCTGGAAGGTGCGAAGAAGTCCTTTTTGGTATGGACCGACCATAAAAACCTGGAGTACCTTCGCACAGCAAAGAGACTTAATCCCCGTCAGGCCAGGTGGGCTATGTTTTTCTCTCGGTTCAGTTTCACCCTCTCTTACAGACCCGGGCCCAAGAATGCCAAGCCGGATGCCCTGTCCCGGGTCTTTGAGGTCAAGGAAGG
>NW_023626475.1:0-2908 GCF_014905685.2 Nematolebias whitei | reverse complement strand
ACACACACACACACACACACACACACACACACACACACACACCATGAGTCAGCAGCATCAGTCTTGTTAGCGTGCTGTCTAACATGGACGCAGCTGGCCGTTTCCTGAGCTGCTCACATTTAAAATGGTATCAGACAGAAAGTGACCAGAACCTCTAGGGATCATTAATCATCGGCCTTGTAGAACTGAACCTGGACTGCAGTCAGTCTGCAGGGGGCGCTCAGCTCACTCCTACTTACGCCTCACAACCACCTCATACTGCCCAGCTTATGAGACCCTGGTGTAGATGAACAGATGCTGGGATATATTCATCATTTAACGCGGGTTCCTCATTTTTCTGGACTGAATACAACGTGCACTGAATTTAAGGAAATGCAAAGTGAGACGTCATTTAAATTTGACCCATCAAAATGAATGCGGTCATTTATTTACAGAATCAAATTTAACATCAAACATTTACATTAATTTGGCAAATTATGAAAATAACAATATAAGCAATCAATCAGGAAAAATCATACGGCCATGATTTTTCCGTTGCTGACATTTATAAAACTGTACAACTATGATCTTTTACCCACACGGATGTGAATAAGCACTTTACACAGACATTTCTAAATATCTGGGAGAATTTCTACTTCATAGGAAAGTTAAAGATGGAAAGAAGTTTAGAGGGAGTAAAGGATGGGGTTTGAGGGAAATTGAATGTTCACCAGAACCGGCACTCTCCATCAGAAGCCCAGCTCGCCTCGGTACGCTTGGTAGGAAACTTGACCCATTACCTTTCTGATGATAATCAGCAGATATGGTGTTCCGTTAACGCTACCGGTGCAGCGTCTCCTTAGAATGGCTGTAGCCCGTCAGAAGTAGTGGCGAGGCTCTGTTCGACACACATTCACCTCAGTGGAAAATGTTATAATCCCATGGAACTCGGAAGAGCTTTGTTGTCATGTCAGGAACTCCAACAGCACTCCATCAGAACTCCAGAACTCTAGAAGTCTGACAACTCTCCAACTCCGTGAACTCTGTAACTCCGTGAGTCGTAAGTCACTCTGAGTACCTGTGAGTCCGTGAGACCAGGAAGTACTGACATTTTAAAGACCCTTTCCCGGTTCACTTTTTGGGATTTTTCATTGGTCAGAAACGACCAGAAGGGGTGTGTTTTTGTGACGTAATAGGTTAGAGACAGCGAGAATTGTTATGGGACAGCTCAGAAATGTTCTCACAGACCGAGAGGGTTTGTTGTGGCGTGTTTAAGAAACAGGTGCAAAACATCTCTATTTACGTCTGAGAGGATTCTAAAACATGACAGTTTTAACATAACAACTTGTTTTTCGTTTGACTGTAACCTTGTAAACGCACACACTTGCTCATTCAAAAGCAGAAATCAGAAAAATGCATAATTACTCTGCAACAGCTTTTAACATGAGAATAAAAATCATTACTCAGTTAATAAAATTGATTAGTTCACTGCAACATCTAAAATGGTTTGAACTAAGACACTTTGATTATCAACATTTGTAAGATAGTAATGATAATAAAAAGAGAGTGTTCTTTTCACTTGAATCTTCAAGAAAGAAAGTCTCAGGATGGGTGAACCTGTATTTATGGATTCAAATACATGAAATGACAGCTTCTGTCCCACAAGGTTCTAAAGGTCAAGAGTTTTGACCTTAGACTGGGTTTCGACGTAGGCCTAGTCCACTACACTGGCCTCCTCCTTTCAGTGTCAGAAGTCCCACTAAGGTAGAGACACATTTATTTTATACAGCTTGCATAAAAAGTTGTCTCCTATAGACACATCACGTTCTGTTTTATTTACTTTAAAGAAGTGAGGAGTAGGGATTGATGAAAAATTATGTTTGTTGATAATGAGACTGGATGAGTAGCTCTCGGCAAATTGCCGACTTCAAAAGTAGCTCTGATCATGTGGATTATGTTTTTATCCTTTCCCTGAAGCTCCAAATTCAGTTCATTGAGCAGGCTGGTGAGATCTGTGAGGAAGGCTAAATCCAAAAGCCACTGGGTGTCCTCTAGTTTTGAATGTTCACCATGATCTGACAGCTTCAGAAAATCCCTGATCTCCGGCAACAGCTCACTGAATCTGTCCAGAAATGTACCTCTGCTTAGCCACCTGACGTCCATGTGCAGCAGCAGGTCTGTGTGGTCTGCTCCTGCCTCCTCCAAGTGAGCCCGGAACAACCTCCTCTGCAGACTCCTGGCCCTTATAGAGCACACAGTTTTCATGGCAACATCCATCACTTCCTTCATGTTTAAAATCTTCCCACACAGGGCCTGTTGGTGGATGATGCAGTGATAGTGCAAAATGTCTGGGAAAGCATCATTCTGCTTGCAGAGTGCAACAAATCCACTGGTGTGACCAGTCATTGCTGGAGCGCCATCAGTTGTTATAGAAATTAGTTTAAAGAGGGGCAAGTTGCTTTTATTAACAAACTCCATAAACACATTAAAAATATCTTCTCCTCTTGTGTGTCCCTTCAAAGGCAAGATGGTGAGCAGCTCCTCTTTTGCACTCATGTCTGCAAAGGCCATTCTGATAAAAACACACAGCTGGGCTACATCCACCATGTCTGTCGACTCATCAAACTGAAGAGAGAAACACTCACATTGTTCCACGTCCTTTTTTAGCTGCTCCTCCACATCCACAGCCATTCCCTCACATCGCCGTGTCACTGTTTGTCTGGACAACTGCACGTCTTTAATAGCAGCTACGATCTCACTTTTATTTTTAAAATCATGAAAAAGAGCATCTGCAGCCTCAATAAACGCTTCTTTCATAACTTGTCCATCGCTGAAAGACTTCTTATGTTGAGCCAGGATGCGGCTAACACGGTAGGAAGCTATCGTAGCAGCTTTACCTTTTGTGCTGGGCCGAGTGAAGACTGATTGC
>NW_023626474.1:0-2909 GCF_014905685.2 Nematolebias whitei | reverse complement strand
GAGAGTCTGCGTGAAGTTAATGATGTCCAGTTAACCAGTGAATACTGGGTGCAGTGGTGGGTACGATAATCACAGCCAGTTATGAATCTTAGTGCACCATGATAGACAGCATCCAACATCTGCAGGGTTCTTGTAGGAGCGTTCATGTAAATAATATCACCAAAATCAATTGAGGGAAGGAAAGTCACAGATACAAGGCGTTTTCTAGCATTCAGGGTTAGACAGGATCTGTTTCTGAAAAAGAAACCCAGTTTAACTTTCAGTTTCTTTACCAAGTTTTCCACATGGAGCTTAAAAGAAAGATGTGAGTCGACCAAGATACCCAAATATTTATAGGAATCAACAAACTCAATGGGGACACCATTTGAGGATAAAATCGGAGGAAGAACTGCTGGGACCAACTTCCTATTTGAAAAAAGCATCCCTTTGGTTTTTTCGGCATTTAGGACAAGTTTGAGGTGAAACAAATCAGTCTGGATGTAGTTAAATGCAGATTTCAGAAGCTGGAAAGCCTTAGCAACTGTTTTAGCTCGACAATAAACAACTGTGTCATCAGCATAGAAATGTATGGATGCATTAGGGATGTTTTTACCTACATTATGTATGTAGATTGTAAAGAGGGTGGGTCCTAAGACTGAGCCTTGTGGTACACCATTGTTGACTGTTAAATAACTGGAGGAAGTACCATTATGTTGAACACATTGCCTCCGGTCTGAAAGATAGTTAGAGAACCAACCTATGGTGTGATCTGAGAAACCGATTTCTGAGAGTTTATGACACAAGATGTTCTGATCCACAGTGTCAAAATCTTTAGACAGGTCTAAGAAAAGTGCAGCACAATAATCTTTAGCATCCAGTGCTTCAACAACATCATTAAGAACCTTCAGTGAAGCAGTGGTTGTGCTGTGTTGTTTCCTGAAACCAGATTGATGTGGAGGTAAGATGTTAAATGAGTCCAGGTAATTTTTGATTTGAGAGTTTATCAGTTTTTCTAGAACCTTGGCTAAAATGCAGAGTTTAGAGATTGGTCGATAGTTGTTCAGTGATGTGGGGTCTCCTCCCTTCAGCAAAGGAAGAACAAAGGCTGTTTTCCAAGTGTCTGGGATGGAGTTTTGTCTCATGGAGAGATTGAAGATGTGGGTCACAGGGACTGTGATGATATGAGCAGCCAGCCTTAAGAAATAAGGTGGAAGTTCATCTGGACCTGCAGATTTTTTAGGATCAAGATCTTTTAACAGTTTATTGACCTCACTGACTGAGAATGGAGAAAAAGAGAAGGTGTGATTAACTGAGGATTGACTTGTAGGAGGGATTTGATTTGTAGAAGTTTGGTTATTAAGTGAAGTGGCTGATTTTCCATTAGTTACTGTGTCAAATAAAGAACTAGAAGCAACAAAATGTTTGTTGAAACAGTTCAGGATCTCGTGCTTATTTGACACAGGAACAGAGTTAATGAGAAGTTGTGATGGGAGGTCAGATGATTGGGGGGTGCCTGAGAGAGATTTAATTGTTTTCCAGAATCTGTTAGGGTCATTTAGATTTTTGGAAGTCTGAGATAAGAAATAGTTTCGTTTTGCTGCTTTGACAGCAGTTGTACATTTATTCCTCATCTGTCGAAAACTCAACCAATCAGTGTCTGAGTCAGATTTTCTCGCTGCGGCCCAAAGATGATCTCTCCTGTGCAGGAGGTCAGCTAGCTCTGGAGTAAACCAGGGGCTGTCTCGTCCCTTTATTCTGAACTGACGAAAAGGAGCATGTATGTTCAGGAAATAAATGAAATTATTATGGAAATAGTTCCAAGCAGAGTTCACATCATCAGTTAACAGAATACGATGCCAGTCAAAGTGAGACAGATCCCAGAGGAATGACTGTTCACAGAAATGTTTCAGATCCCTTTTTTTAATTAATCTGGGCTTAGAAGGTGGAAGTTTAATATTTCTTAAAGCCGCTGTCACGCAATGATCACTCAAGAGATCAGCGAATACACCTGTACCAGGGAATTTATGAGGCATATTAGTTAGAAACAGGTCTAAGATGGAGGAATTGTCAGGATGGCTTTTATTTAATCTGGTGGGGGAGTCGATCAGTTGGGTTAAATTAAAAGACAAGCAACATTCCTTGAATTTGTCACAGAGGGGGGTCGACTTACACCAATCAATGTTGAGATCTCCAGCTAAAAAGATCTCTGTGAATTTTAAATTACCAAGGAATTCCTTAATGGCATTTAATGCTTCAGGTGAAGCTGTGGGGGGGCGGTAGCAGCAGACTACAGTTAAAACCTGGCCTCCATTCAAGGTGATGTTTACAGATAAGGCTTCAAACTGGTTTGGAATTGTTTTGAAAGTCACAAGACTTGAAACCAGGGTATCTCTAATGTAAATAATGACTCCACCCCCCCTTTTTTGACGATCACAGCGGTAGATGTTAAATCCATTGATTGCCACGTCATTATTCATTACAGATTTGTTGAGCCAGGACTCAGAAATAAAGATAACATCTGCCCCAGAAGAACTGACCAGGATTTTCACAGCATCAAGTTTTTTCAGAAGGCTACGAGCATTTACATGCAGAAAATGGAGCCCAGAGGCGTTTTTAAAGTCATTTGGTGTGCTGTAATTAGTGGGGGGTCCAGGATTGGGTTGAATTCCTGAGAGCAGTAACAACATTATTATCAGACATTTTCTTGAGTTTTTTGTGACTGATGTGTAATTACAGCAGTTAACAGTGTGACAATTAGCCCCCATAATCGAACCATGAGAAACATTAATGAAGACGCGATCATTCAGAACCCAAAAACAGTGAAAGTTGCAGTGATGGACAGATTCAGGTGTATTAACAAGATTCAGTGACTCCAGATAATCTGAGAACTGAAAATAGTGACAGTAATATGAATGATGCAGAAAAGATTC
>NW_023626473.1:0-2909 GCF_014905685.2 Nematolebias whitei | reverse complement strand
TTACAGTAAACTTAGTCTAATGGAGTTACAGAGTTGAACAGCGGAATTATTTTCCTAGAACTTTCACTCCTCCCCAGGGAATCCGTCAACTCCCTGTAGGTAGACTAACGCGCAGTATTATCCCTGAGGCTGGTTTTATTTTATCTTACCTTTATCTTAATTTTACAGTCGACGTAAACTTCTCTATTTTAAAACTATTTATTCGGGAGTCAATCACACTGAGCAAAAATTTGCCTATTTCAAGTCCAATTTACAGATTTCGTAATAAAACAGGCTCTGCTTACCTCCTTCTGTGAATGACGCGTCGTAGTTCAGTATGAAGGACTCGGTAACTATGTCTCACATCTCGGTGGGACCTCCAAATTTGTTGTGTTTTTCACCTTATTTCTCCACCCGAGTCTGAAGTTACCTTTTCAATCCTGCAGGAGTCAGTCAAGATATGCACATCAGATACGACAAACGCACCTTCAAATTTATGAATATTTAATAAGTAAAGAAACTCAGAAGTCATAGATTCACAAGCATAAACAGTGGATTAGTTAAATGCAGTCGTTATTTTAACATATTAAAAACTGGATGCATCCATTCTACACTATACAATACAACCTTGAAGTTGTCTTTCTGTGCTCCATCTGGCTGCTGCTGCGGCTCCTCGCTTCTCCCCCGTCTGCTCACTCCCTCGAGGAGAAACTACACTTTTCTTTGTTTAAAGAAAAAAGGGCGTTCCTTACACAGCAAAACTAACTTTTCAGCGCGTTCTGAGTCTGCCTGCGATGGGATTGGTCAGTTTCAATCCAATCAAAAGTGTGGAACTTCGTGTTACATGATAAACAGGAACCGACTTCAATCTGTGGGAGCCTTTTCAAAGTAAAACAGGAAGTGGGTCAATTTCAAAATAAAATAAGAATTGGAATGTTAGATTCAACAAAGAACACAATCTTTATTTCACAACATCACTCTGGCCCACATTGTCTGTTCACCATAATCTATAATCGCGTCAAAGCGATTTATAAAATCCTGGCCGATCAAAAATGGGAATGAGTCAACCATAGACACATATACCGGGTGGTATAGTGTCATCTCGCCAACCTGCATGTGAACCATAGCTATAGCTGTTAGGGTTGTCCTCATCTCTGCGAGGCCCTGCAGTCCTATAGCACATTCTGTGAGAGGTGTTTCCCTGTGAACACCGTTAGCGGCAGTCCTGAGCTCCCCGAACAGTTTGGCTGACATAATAGTTATGTCGGCTCCACTATCCAGTAGGGCTTCATGTGTGAGGACTCCTTCAAGTGTGATTGACAGGTAAGCTTTTTTAGCGACCCCCTTTCTGATCAGGTTACACAGGAACCTTGTAGGTTTTGGCCGACGTTTCTTCTTACGTTTACCTTTGCCTAAGTAATCCTGGTTTTTCTGAACCGTTGGTGCAGTTGCTGTTGCTCCTGGGAGTTGGGCTTTTGACGGGCCTCCGTCATTGATGTATGAGATCACCCGCTCACTGTGTGTTGAAGGGCTCTCATTGTTTGTAACAACAAGGTCCTGGTGGCTGTCTGTGACAGCGGTAACATTGCGGTAACATTGTTGTTTGTGTCACCTTAATTTGTCTGAACCGTTAGCACAGCTGTTGCTGTTTCTGAGGTTCCAGATTGTGACGGGTCACCGTCGGTGACGTGTGATTGTACCCCCCCTTTTTTCAGGTGAGGGGTTGTCAGAGTTTACAACAACAAGGTCACGGTGACTGTCTGTGACAGCAGTAACGGTGTTGTCTGTGTGCTCTTACTCATCAGCAATGACATTGCCACACAACGTGTCAGGTTGTTTGTCTGTGGCAACACCTTTCAACAATTCCAAGAACCGATGCACACTCTCTGTCTCGTCCGAGCTCAGAGGTCTGGGGCTCTCTTTTTGGATCTGCTGCTGTTTCTTTTTCATCTCGGGCTGTTCAAGCCGACGTGGAGGGTGAGCAGGTCCCCTCCTCTGGGGTTCCCAGTGGGATCCTTGGTTGTATGGGTCACCTTTGGTGCCATACTTTTTACCATTAGAGCGTTCGCCCCCCTTCTGGTACATTTGTACAGCCTCCGGTTTCTTGGGAAACCATTTAGGATCTTGTCTGGACCAGGGGGCACTCACCTGTTGTGGTTTGGCTGCTGGAAAACCTCGTTTCCTCTCGCCTTTTTTGGGAGGGGGAGCTGAAGCTCTCGTCCCTTCCAATTCTAATGACTGGGCAGGAATCCTCTCACCTGGGAACACCTCAATGGGTGTTTTGGCCTGTGAACGGTATATGTGAAATCTTAATATTATTGCATAAAGTTTGTTCTATGTCTATCCAAGTTTCATCTAATGTATTCGGATTTAACCACTTTGAGATATATTGTAACCTATTGGCTAAATAGTAGTGATAGAAGTTGGGAAGTTCTAATCCTCCGGTATCTTTAGATTTCTGTAATGCTTTTAAGCTAATACGTGGAGTTTTGTTTTTCCAAAGGAATTTAGATATCAATGAGTCCAGTGACTTAAACCAGTCAGTTGAAGGTTTATTTGGAATCATTGAGAATAAATAGTTTATTCTCGGCAGGACCATCATTTTTACTGAGGCAACTCTTCCCATAAGTGATATGGGCAGAGATTTCCATCTAGTAAGATCATCTTCAATGTTCTTTAAAATTGGGATATGATTCAATTTTATTAAGTCTTCCAATCTAGGAGAAATATTAATGCCCAAGTATGTAATGTTACCTGATTGTAGTCGTTCATTGAGAGAAGAATTAAACACGCAGTTTATTGGAAGAGCTGTAGATTTTGACCAATTTATAGAATAATCAGAAACTTTTGAGAACGAGTTTATTAATTTGATAACATTAGATGTTGAATTTTCTGTGTTCTGAAGAAAAAGTAAAACATCGTCAGCATAA
>NW_023626472.1:0-2910 GCF_014905685.2 Nematolebias whitei | reverse complement strand
CATAAGGCCTTAAACTATATGCACCTGGTGTGTAAGCTATTATGATTTGGAACAGCTACAACTACCAGTTAAGGGATGGAACATGCTGAAAAGGGTGACTATAGGGATTTATACCTATAGAAAAGGGTTCCAAACTATTTTTCCATTTCTAACTTGGTTTAAGTTAGCTTTACATGGCAAAATATAGTTTGGTTCAATTGTCTGTTGTCTTTTAGACGAACGACTTAAGATTGGGTGTTTGGTTTCCCATAAATGTTTTTGGAAATCTATGGCGAGACTCATCAAAAAGAATTAGCTATCCCCCCGAATAGAATTGTTCGAGTAGGTTCGGCTTAAGCGTTGTGAGATCAATGTAGATTATGGTACTTAAGGTAGCATTAATCTACATTGACTCCGCAAAGATTGCAATTTAACGAATGAACTGCATGTTGGCATGGTTAAAGGCCTCTTAGTCTCTAACTTAACTACACAACAAAATTCATTCTTTCTTCAGAAACAATACCAAAACCAATTAAACAACGTTTCAACACCGACAAGAGTAGTGACTAAGCATCTAGAAACATCGTTTCACTGCTTCTTCTCACCCTGGTTGCCAGATTCAGTCACGCTGTCCCGTTTATTTGTTTGTTTCTTTGCAGACCCGCGTGCGCGAGACATAATCATATTGAGGTGCGCTGCATGGCGATTTTGTTGGACTCGGAGTGACCGGAAGCCTCGGAACAGGGATATGAGTATCCCGCACATCACGAGGAATATCGTCATTAGCAGGGCTACGATTAACGTGTCTGCACTTGACCACGCATAGGCAATCGGTTGGATTGGGTTATTATTCTCGGACCTGAGAGACTTGAGAACTCGGTTTATCGGTTCCACGTCGACGACCTTGGTACCCTCGAACCGGATGCTTCCTAAGGTTCTGGGATCTATGTCTATAGTCATGTTTTCTAGGTACTCTGAGTCGTCCAGAGTTGTTTCCCATTGTCCCGGATCGAGGTGATAGAGCGTCAAATCACCAATGTATATGGTTGTTCCCTGGGGAACACTGATCCACATTGTTTTGTCCGGTAAGGTCAAGGGTCTATTTGCTCCAGGCTGTTCGTAGGCCATGACCGCCTCTCTTTGGGGGGCGTTCACTAGCCAACGTGATCCAACGATTTCAGCCTTTGCGGCCTTAGCCAGGTGTCGCGGCGTTATGGTCGTTGAGCACTTAGAGTTTTCCGGAATAGGTGTCAATCCGCATATGCCCGTGGTTTTATTCCACACAAACGGTTTGCTCAGGCACAGATAGTGTATCTCCCGAGTGAGAACACACATCTGCAGGTTTGGAGCTAGATAAACTGAGGGGTTATCGTTGTGGTACGCAACCATCCTTGGTGTGTCAATTTGAACATGGTTTTCGCCGTGCCAATTGCCAACATTGACGACGTCCCTGAGTCTGTATATGCCATTTGAGGGAATTATCGGTAGGTTGATAATGAACGCCATTTCAAACGTCTTGTGATTGACGTAGATTGGGATCGCGCTACCGAGAGTGTAAGCCAGGTGAGCCTGCGTTTGCGTAACTTTTTCGCGCGTAGCGGAGTTGAGGATGTCGTCCACCATCTGTAGCGAGACTAGATACGGTGGAATCCTACCGGTGGCTAGTGTATCAACCGACGAGCTGATATCTCTAAGCATGTCAGCGAAGATCCTATCCATCAGGTGTGCGACAGCGTAATCCATTTCAACCTTAAGGGTTAATTCATTTACCGCATGTACGAGGGCTTTGATTTCTTGGGTGTGAGTATTCAGCACTAGAACAGTATCTTTCGCGGTTTCAGTCACTTGTCTCAGTTGTGTTTGTTGAAGGTCCATTAGTGCTCGGATTTTTGGAACCTCACTCTCTACTTCAGACACGTGTTGTTTTAAAGACGCTATACTGACAGTGTTGAATGCGGACAAACCTAGGCTAAACAGTGATCCTAGTGACGACGCAGCAAGCAAAAGCCCGCCGATGCCACGCTTTTTCCTTCTACCTGTTCCGCCCAACTCTTGTTGGGTGTAGGTGAACTTATGTAGTTGCTTTAGGACGTGTTGGATCTCTGCTTTAGCACTCTCTAGGGATACTGTGTACCATGATTTGTTTAACCACTCATTTTTAATGTTAATGTGTTGTTGGATCACGGTTTGGGGGTCGAAGCGGACGAAGACCTTTCGAGTGTATAGGCGGCAATCTGTGATGAGCAGTCCCGGCTGTACCCTCACAGCGATGCCTGAGGTGGGCCCAAGGGTTACGATCTCAGCTTGCCCTTCTTGGATGGCACCCAAGAGGGTGAAGATTACCAGGAGTGGTACCATCATTGTCCTATGGAAACACAAAGAGATAGGTCTTAGCTTCGTAATCGTCAAGGGTAGGTCCTGTGAGTTTAAACTATGGTTAAGTTTATTATCCATTAGTTATCGTCTGCTTGGATGACCCTTATTCCCACGAGGTCAGATTTTGTGAGATCTTTGTCTCCTGAGGAGTTATTGCACGCCTTGTGTGGTTTAACCTGGTTACGATGTACCCATTTAACAGTTGGCTCTTTTTGGCCTTTACTGATTTTTATCTGATAGACAACTGAAGACAGTTTGTCTGTTATCAGATGGGGTCCAGTCCATCTGGGCATCAGTTTACAGGCGAGAGTTCCGGTCCCGGACTCTCTTCTCCCAGTTGTGGGGGCAAACGTGTAGTACCAGACCCTGTCTCCCACTTGGAGTTCCTCGTGAGAGGCCTTTTGGTCATAGTACGCTTTGCGTCCTTCAGCTGATTTTTCCAGGTTTTTCTGTGCGAAAGCAAAAGTGTTTTTAAGGTGTTTTTTCCAAGTCTTTCATGTATTGTTGCGTAGTGTAGGCTGTTGCCATGGCAGCATCGCCTGGTTGGTACAACAG
>NW_023626471.1:0-2910 GCF_014905685.2 Nematolebias whitei | reverse complement strand
TCTTCCTCCATCCCGGTTTCATTTCTGTTACCAAAATAAGCTTGGAAGATTCTTTTGTAATAAACTTTTGGATGTTCAGCTTTACCCTGCGTGACCTTTTCTGCGGCTGGGTATCCAGCTGGTCCTGTGCAGGAGTCGTACTCTCTGATCAAAGCTTCACACAGAAGGTTGTAATCCTTTCTCGTTGCATCAGGTAGACGCTCGATGAAGGTAAACACCTCTCTGTCCGAAGTGAGCCGTATCAGACTGATCTTATCCTCTACCGTAGCATTAGGATAAGATCTCAATCTGAACTCCAGATCTCTGAGGTACGCTTTTGTTCCAGATGAGCCCATCGGTCCAGGTACAAAGCGTTGTTCATATTTTGAGATTTTTTGCAAATCATCCATTGAAGGAGAAGATATCAATGGTCTCACATGCGTGGTTGGTAGTGGGGGTGTTACTCTGCCCGTTTGTGTAGGTGTTTGGATGGGTCTAAAAGCACTGGGTGAGTAAAAAGGTCGTTGAGGTTTTGGTGTATTATCCCGACTCTGTTCAGGGTCTGGTTTGGCTTCCAGATCACCTTGCCCCTCTTCATTACCTTTATCTGTTGCTGCTTTTAGTTTCTCCTCACATTTTTTTAAATGTTCCTGGGACGTTTGGTAATCACTTTGTAAACGCATATGTAGCTGTTGTAAATTGTGTATCTATTCTGCATTCTTCCAGCTCCATTTTTGCGAGCTGCAACTCTTTTTGTAGCTGGTCATTGTCTGAGCACGCAGCTTGATATTGACGGTCTTTTTCACTAATCTTCTCATAAGATTGTCTTTGTAATGACGCCTGCATTTCTGAGAGCTCCCTCTCATGTCTTTCAGACATCCAGACAAGGCGTTCCGACCGTTCATCCAATTCTGCTTTTAGAAGCAGAGAGATTTTTGCTAACCGTTCCTGGCTATGCTTTTTACTCTCTGGCTCTAATGTTCCTGCTGCCAGACTTTTCAGCTCTTCATTTCTTTGAATTTCATCGAGTTGTTGTAATTGCTGTATTTGCGTGCCAATAAGTGGAGTTGTTAAAATATGTAAGGCCCCCAAAATGATATCATCATTTGATTGGGAGTCTAAAGGTTGCCCTTCTCCTTCTTCGTCTGCCATTTTTCTTCTATTTAAAAATTAAATAGGAGAATTTAATGTTTTAGGTTTTTTCAAAATAAATAAAATCAGAAAAGTCTCTTTGTCTGATATATTTACTTTTATTTAGTGATTTATTAATTAAACGTGCATTATCTTTTTAGCAAATGAGTAAACTTTTTCAACTCTGTGAATATCTGTAACTGTTTCTATTTTTAAAAAGTTTCTAACTTTTATTTTGTACCTTTTATAAGGGATTACCAGTGAATAAAGTCTTTTGGTAAATGCCTCTTTGCATAAATACCTTAATAACTTTTAAATGCAAGATAACAGTGATTATTCAGCTTTGAGGAACGTTTATTAACTCAAAAATGCCTTTAAAAAAAAGAAAATACGTTTAATTTCACTAAAATAACCTAAAAAGCGAAGTGAAACCTGTGTTCTCAAGTTTCTCCAGAAGATGGCAGCACAACCTTATTAATTTTAACTCAGACACTGTTAGTGTTGTCCAGTAGGGGAGCTATAACTTCCTGTGGCGTCCGGTCGTTAGCTGTTAGCTGCCTCTGCAGAACTAAAATCCTTGATGGAGACACAAAAGGATCTATCAGTGAGGTAAGATCTGAACCAATTGAGGGCTGATCCTGTGACGCCCACCCACTGCTCCAACCTAGCAATGAGGATCTCATGGTCGATGGTGTCAAAGGCGGCTGTGAGGTCCAACAGGACAAGCAGCACAGAATCACCGTTATCTGTGAATCTGAAGATGTTGTTAAAGACCTTCAGCAGGGCAGTTTCAGTGCTGTGGAGAGGTTTAAAGCCAGATTGGAAAAGCTCTAAGATGGCGTGATCCTCCAAGAAGCACTTCAACTGGGACTCGACAATTTTCTCCAGTACTTTAGAAACAAATGGGAGTTTGGAGACAGGCCGGAAGTTGGAAACGAGTCAGGGGTCAAGGTTTGTTTTTTTTCAGGAGAGGCTGGACGGCAGCATGTTTAAAGGTTTTTGGCACCACGCCAGTGGATAAACTACTGTTTACTATGGCAAGAATGGACGGACCTAGAGTAGGAAAAACCTCCTTTAGTAGTCGAGGGGGGACCACATCAAAGGGGGAACCAGAAGGTTTCAAGCTGCACATGACCTGCTCTAGAGAAGATAGAGTGATGGGTTCAAAATGGTCAAAAGGAGCTACAGATTGAGGTGGGATGGATGGGTCATGAGTTGGAGGGGAAATGAGAGCCCTGGTGGTCGCAATTTTTTCCACAAAGAAATGTAGGAAGTTGTCGCACAGCTCAGTCGAGGCTTCCAGAGGTGATGGTTCAATGAGGTGGAGAAAATAGTTTAGGGTGGAGAAGAGGACATGTGGGTTGTGAGAGTTTGAGGTAATTATATCAGAGAAGAATTTTGATTTTGCAGCTTTTACTGTTTTCTGATAACAGCGCCAACTCTCTTTTAAGTATGTGGAAAGAGACCTGCAGCCTGTCTTTCCTCCACTTTCGTTCCGCCCTCCTACAATTGCTGCCTAGCGGCCTTGGTGACGTCACTCAGCCAAGGTTCTGCTCTGAGTTTTGATTTTTTGGTTTTAACAGGTGCAACATGATCCAGAGTCTTTAAGCAGACATAGTTGAACTAGGATGTCAGCTCCTCAGTGTTGGTGAGAAACACTGGGGGCTGAATGATCATTTCAGAGTTATAAACATCTGTGAAACGTGTGGCAGTGAAGTGGTTAATGGTCTGGGTGCAACGTGCAGGAATGCATGGCTTAGGAGTTAGATGGGGAGGGTGAACTCAAACTGGACTGGCATG
>NW_023626470.1:0-2911 GCF_014905685.2 Nematolebias whitei | reverse complement strand
GCAGACTTCGTGGAGTCTCCACTCTGATATCTTCTCAAATAGTTAAACATGACATTTCTTCTTCAGTAAACATTTAGTTGACCGAAGCTTCAACTTTCACATACTTACGACTTGGCTCATTTCAGACAGAAAATCAAGAAATGCATATTCAGGTGATTTCTTCTTTGAATGAGGAATAAAAATCATTACTTACTGTTTATGTAAAATAAAAGTAGTTCTTTTCAACCTGTAAGCATTGAGTGAAACTAACACAATTTGATTATCAAACATTTGTAAAACAGTAATGATTATAGAGGATTGTCTTTTCTGCTTGATTAATTCAAGAAAGAAAGTCATCAGATGGCTCAGACTTATTCAGATCAATGAAAATAACAGTCTCTGTCCATCTGGTAGATTTGAGGTCATCAGGGTCAGATAAGGGTCAGATCATCAGGTCATCAGGTTCACTACAGTCCCCCCTTTGGAAATCATCACCTGTCCATGGAGATGAATTCCAACCGTGAACTTAGACCTTCAAATGTCCTTGAGCTTGATGTAATCCAGCAAGGAAGACCAAAGTCAGAAGTAATCCAGCAAGGAAGACCAAAGTCAGAAGTAATCCAGCAAGGAAACAAAGTCAAGGTAATTCCACAATGTTCTTGGTATTCCATTGTGTTGATTATAATTCCATATCGTCTCGATAATCCCATTGTAGCAATGCTTTAACCCCTTGGAAACAGAGTCTGTAATCCATTGGAAAAAGTCATATAATCCACAACGGTAAATCCACAGCGATTGGAAGTGTTGATTAATCAGCATACAGAGGGGTACCCTTGGGTTGAACTGAAGAAGCGGCCACTGGATGAAGAGTGGAGACCAACGACAGGATTGCAGGTCGCCTCCAGCGAAGGTTGTCTCCAGCGACGTCCAGCCTGTGCTGTTCTGGTTCAATGTGTCATGCAATTATGTGGTTTAAGGTGGGCTTATGAAGGGGATTTTACATAAGGCCTTAAACTATATGCATCTGGTGTGTAAGCTATTATGGTTGGGAACAGCTACAACTACCAGTTAAGGGGTGGAGAATGCTGAAAAGGGGTAACTACAGGGGTTTATGCCTATAGAAAAGGGTTCCAAACTATTTTTCCATTTCTAACTTGGTTTAAGTTAGCTTTACATGGTAAAATATAGTTTGGTGTAATTGTCTGTTGTCTTTTAGACGAACGACTTGAGATTGGGTGTTTGGTTTTCCCATAAATGTTTTGGAAGTCTATGGCGAGACTTATCAAAAAGAATTAGCTATCCCCCCGAATAGAATTGTTCGAGTAGGTTCGGCTTAAGCGTTGTGAGATCAATGTAGATTATGGTACTGTACTCAAGGTAGCAATAATATACATTGACTCCGCAAAGATTGCAATTTAGTGAATGAACTGCATGTTGGCATGGTTAAAGGCCTCTTAGTCTCTAACTTAACTACACAACAAAATTCATTCTTCCTTCAGAAACAATACCAAAATCAACTAAACAACGTTCCAACATCGACAAGAGTAGTGACTAAGCATCTAGAAACATCGTTTCACTGCTTCTCCTCACCCTGGTTGCCAGATTTCAGTCACGCTGTCCCGTTTTATCAAGGGTAGGTCCTGTGAGTTTAAACTATGGTTAAGTTTATTATCCATTAGTTATCTTCTGCTTGGATGACCCTTGTTCCCACGAGGTCAGATTTTGTGATGTCTTTGTCTCCTAAGGAGTTATTGCACGCCTTGTGTTGTTTAATCTGGTTACGATGTACCCATTTAACAGTTGGCTCTTTTTGGCCTTTACTGATTTTTATCTGGTAGATAATTGGAGACACTTTGTCGGTTATCAGATGGGGTCCAGTCCATCTGGGCATCAGCTTACGGGCGAGAGTTCCGGTCCCGGACTCTACTCTCCCAGTTTTGGGTGCAAACGTGTAGTACCAGACCCTGTCTCCCACTTGGAGTTCCTCGTAAGAGGCCTTTTGGTCGTAGTACGCTTTGCGTCCTTCAGCTGATTTTTCCAGGTTTTTCTGTGCGAAAGCAAAAGTGTTCTTAAGGTGTCTTTCCAAGTCTTTCATGTATTGTTGTGTGGTGTAGGCTGTTGCCATGGCAGCATCGCCTGGTTGGTACAGCAGGTGCAGAGGGAGAGTCATTTGTCGACCCGTCATCATCTCGAAAGGAGCGATGCCAGTCGACGTGTGTGGAGTGGCCCTTATGGCCATGAGGACCAGAGGGAGTTTCACGTCCCAGTCCTTGTGGTTTGCGGCTACGTATTTTTTCAAAATACTCACCACCGTCCTGTTTGCTCTCTCAACCTGGCCTGAAGCCTGTGGGTGGTAGCCAATATGGAAGTTGGCTTTGACGCCTAGCGTCTTCCACAGTTCCTTCATTACTTCACCTGTGAAGTGTGTACCTTGGTCCGAGTTCACCCTAAGGGGAAGTCCAAACCTTGAAAATACATGATTCATTAACAACATAGCAGTGGTTTGTGCTGTGTCATTAGGGGCTGGTAGACATTCTACCCATTTGGTAAACGCGCAGGTTACCGTGAGAAAATATTTATTTCCTCTAGAGGTCTTAGTGAGTGGTCCGACCCAGTCAATCTGGAGGTCCGACCATGGAAATGCAATGCCTCTACTATGCAGTGGTGCTCTGTGAAGTGGTCTGGATGGTTGAAACTGGCCACAGATCAGGCACCCTTTTATGTAGTCCTTGACATCCTTTTTCATTCCAGGCCAATAAGCAATTTGTTTTAATGCTTTCAGCGTGGCATTGTCACCCTTATGTCCTGCGGACGGAAGGTCATGTGCATGGACTAACATCACATTTAAGATGAAAGGAGATTATCTTACAGAGAAATATGTGAGGGAATTAATATCTGTTGACCAGAAAATTGCACGCTCCCATCAGGTATC
>NW_023626469.1:0-2911 GCF_014905685.2 Nematolebias whitei | reverse complement strand
GGAAGGAAGGAACAGAAGGAGAGGGGGAGAGAGGGATGAAGGAAGGAAGGAAGGGAGGGAGGGAGGAACAGTAGGAGAGAGGGACGAAGGAAGGAAGGGAGGGAGGGAGGAAGGAAGGAACAGAAGGAGAGAGGGACGAAGGAAGGGAGAGAGAGGGAGAGGGGGAGAGAGAGAGAGGGAGGGAGAGAGGGAGGGGGGATGGGAGGG
This sequence comes from Nematolebias whitei, assembly GCF_014905685.2. Classification (NCBI taxonomy): domain Eukaryota; kingdom Metazoa; phylum Chordata; class Actinopteri; order Cyprinodontiformes; family Rivulidae; genus Nematolebias; species Nematolebias whitei. The sequence goes on along the minus strand of NW_023626469.1, from coordinate 2,704 downwards.
AGGAGAGAACCATAAAAGGTGGGAGGATGAAGAAAAAATGAGGAATGATGAAAAGAAGTGAACAAACAAGCAGGGAAAGAGGAGGGAGGGAAGGAGGACAAATAAAATGAAAGAAACAAATAAAAAAACGTAAAATGAAAAAGAGGACAAAAGTCTCCAAGGTTGTTTTTTTTTAGGCCTCATGGAATAAAAAGAGGATTTTCACCTCTGATGAGCCGAAACCTTTTCAAGCTCATGTTGACAATCGGCTCATGGCCGAGGTTCTGCTGCCGTTGTGAACATGAACGCACCATGGCCGCGGCCCTGACGGAGCGACACAACAGCTTTATTAACCGCAGATAGAAAAATATCAAATGAAGTGCGTTTCACTGATGAGCCTGTAGACGAAAGCAGGAGAGTGTTTGCAAAGTAAATTCATGCAAATCAGGCCAAGGAGCATCACGGCCCACGTTTTACAAGTGAGAATGATTCTGCTCTCGCGTTCTGCGAGGTTAATTAGAGACCCCGACATCGTTCAGCGCTCGGACACGACCTTAAATCAACAATAATTCTGCAAATTCTGCAGATTAGAAAAGAATCCACGCTGATGTTTGTTCCACCAAATCTGACCTCTTTAATATTCGTTGTGTGAATGTTTATGAAGCGTTCACTCTACGGTGATCCATTTTTCTTCTGTACGTTTTTCAGCATCGTTCTCGTTCCACATTTTTTGTTCCATTTCTACAAAATCATAAATCAAAGCGTTCAGCTCTTTCATGTCGATTCTAATATGACTTTTTTTATTGGTGCAACTTTAGCTTTTTGAAATATTTTCTGATTTTGTTTTTTTCCTAATAGAAAACGAGTTGAGCTCATTTCCATCCTTTATTTAGATGTGTTTACAACCTTTTACAGCTCCTTTCACATCTTGTTCTTCAGCATCTTTCAGCGTCTTTGTGCAAATTTACATTTTTTTAGCTACTTTCATCTGTTCTTTTTAGTTGTTTTGTGCTCCTTTCAGATTATTTCTGCTAACTGCAACATTTTGTGCTTCTAAATTCATTCTGCTAATTTCAGCTTATTTATGCAAGTTTCACATTTTCTACTATTTCAGCAACTATTTAGCTGGTTTTATGCTAACTTGAGGTTGTTTTTTTGGCTAATTCTACATTTTTTTCCACTCATTTAAACTTTTTCCAGCCTAATTCAGCAAAAAATGTGCTCTCTCCACTTATTTCTGGTAATATGAGCTTCTTTCAGATTTTTAGCTACCTTTCAGCCTCTTTTTTTTGTGGCTGATTTCAGCTTTTTTCAGATAATTTCCACTTTTTTGCACTCATTTCCGTTTCTTTCAGCAAACATTCTTTCTGTTTTCTTCTGCTAATTTAAGCTTGTTCTACCTTTTCAGCTACTTTTTAAAGAATTTAAACATTTTTCAGCTAATTTCATAATATTCTTTGCTAATTTCAGCCTTTCTTTAGCTAATTTCCTAAATTTTGTTATTATTTCTGCTTATTTAAATCTAATTTAACAAATATGTTTTCTTTCTGCTTTCTTCTGCTTGTTATTTCATTTCAGCTACATTTCAGCATGTTTTTTTTTTTTTTTTTTTTAGCAAATTTTAGCTGTTTTTCAGTAAGTTCTTCATTAAGCATTCACACGTCATTTTCCCAGGAAAAACAATTTCACTAGTGTCCCCCCCCTCCATTTTTAGCATTTCTGTTGAACAATCTCCAACTCTTTGTTTTTTCTTAATGTTCAACATGTTCTTAAGAAGAAAAATGCAGGGGGGCTTAATATACCGACAAGAGGAACGCCGAAGATATTTCAGCTTATTTTATAGCGGAGTTTATTTTTTGAAAGCAGTTTTTTGTTTTAGTAATGTGAACATGAGACTGTTAGAACAGACATCCTGTTAGATATCTGATGTCTGCCTGGCCACACTTGCCATTTTAAATGGATAGATCATCTTTTGTGACGTAGATCTCTGTGGAAATGAACAATGAATATCTTACCTGTTGAAGATGGCTCTTTGAACGGTTTCAGTTTATACAAATAGTTTAACTCTGATCAGATTGATGAGCTAAAGGCTAGTCCAAGTAGACACAAGACCAAAGTGGATTGTTCCCATCCTAACGAAGCCCCAGTCTTTAAAGTTTAGCCCCCCAGGCTGCGTGCAAACATGCTACAGCTTGCTGCTGCTGCTGTTTGAGCTAGAAAATCTTTTGAGGTTATTGCATCGTTTTAATCACATTTTATTCATTGTTGGTCATTTTATTTTTATCCATTTAAACCAGCTGTAAATTTAGTTAACTAAAACATAAAGTTCAAGGGTAGGGTTAGGTCTGTAAAGACCATGATAATAAAAACAGTGAATTAAAAACAAGAATCAGTTTGGCAACTTCAGTGGAAAAACCTCCCAACTGTTAAACTTTTTTACTTGAAACAAATTCACCTCTTGAATTAAAACAGGCCTGAATAAATTTAGGGTGATGAGTTGTTTCTGTTCCTGTTCTGCAGTTTGACTGAAGCGAGTCGTACAGACGTGATCCTGCCACGCCTGGCAACAAAATGAAATCAACATTTTTAATTTTAGCCACATTCCTTTTGTGTCTGCAGTAAACCTGTGCAGGAAGAGAGGGAGGGAGGGAGGGAGGACGAGAGAGGGAGAGGGATGAAGGAAGGAGAGAGGGGGAGGGATGGAGGAAGGAGAGAGGGGGAGGGA
>NW_023626468.1:0-2913 GCF_014905685.2 Nematolebias whitei | reverse complement strand
CAATACTTTACAATGTGAATCACCAATGTGAATGGACCGTGCCCGTCCCGTACAATTCTATGCCCCTATCCGTGCCCCCATGGGAACGTTCTATGCCCATGGGCATAGAACGTTCCCACATGGGCACAGTCATGGGCATAGAATGATCCTACATGGGCACAGTCAAGGTCACCAGAAGGCAGGAGACGGGCACAGCCAATACTTTACAATGTGAATCACCAATGTGAATGGACCGTGCCCGTCTCGTACAATTCTATGCCCTTTACCATGCCCATGTGGGAACGTTCTATGCCCATGGGCATAGAACGTTCCCAAGGGGGCACGGTCAAGGGCTCCAGAAGGCAGGAAACGGGCACGGCCAATACTTTACAATGTGAATCACCAATGTGAATGGACCGTGCCCGTCTCGGGCACGGCCAGTACTTTATGATATTGAATTAGCTATGTGAATGGACCGTGCCCGTTTTGTGCCACTTTATGCCCCCAACATGGAATTTCATGCTCCATAACTCCTGAACGGTTAGGCCGATTGTTACGAAACTCAGCGAGTCTTATACCCTCTTAAGCCGCTACACGTCTGTCAAAGCACAAGCTTCTAAGTGGTTCCCAAGTCTACTTCCGGTTAGCAACATAGCAAGTGTTAGCAGATAATTGCGTTTCGTCAAGAGTGTTGAGGAGATGCTCGGGTGCGAGTTTGAAACAGCTGTAACTCGGTCAATTTTGGAGCTACAGTGATTTCGAGCACACGTCGGAAAGCTCTCATCCTAGAGATGCAGAAAAGTGCCAAGCTGCAGGCCACAGCTCCATTTGTAACTGTTTTTGGAGCATTTGAATTGATGTTTTCTCAGGGTTCACGGCCCATACGTCACAAGCCAACCATAAGGGGCACAGCCCATACATCACAAGCCGGGCATGCTCCATACGTCTCTATGCCAGTCATAAGGGGCACGCATCAGCTATAAGGGGTACGGCCCATACATATCTATGGTAGTCATAAGGGGCACGCGCCAGCTATAGGGGGCATGGCCCACTGTTAGGAAAATTTAGGGTTGGAAGGGCACAGCCCATACATCACAAGCCGGGCATGTCCCATACATCTCTATGGCAGTCATAAGGGGCACGAGCCAGCTATAAGGGGTACGGTTCATACATCTCTATGGCAGTCATAAGGGGCACGAGCCAGCTATAAGGGGTATGGCCCATACATAGCTATGGCAGTCATAAGGGGCACGAGCCAGCTATAAGGGGTATGGCCCATACATAGCTATGGCAGTCATAAGGGGCACGAGCCAGCTATAAGGGGCACGGCCCACTGTTAGGAAAATATAGGGATGGAGGGGCACAGCCCATACATCACAAGCCGGGCATGTCCCATACATCTCTATGACAGTCATAAGGGGCACTAGCCAGCTATAAGGGGTACGGCCCATACATATCTATGGCAGTCATAAGGGGCACGAGCCAGCTATAAGGGGTACGGCCCATACATCACAAGCCAGCCAGCATTTTTGGTACCCAAGTTGCACGGCCTGTACATATGGAGTACTATGATATGGGTTAGGGTTAGGGTCACGGATATTCACCTGCCAGATGTACCTTGTGTGTCAATTCTTACCCAGCCAAAAGGGACATATTCGATGCCTGAGAGGCACGTTACTTGACTGGCATGGCCAGATGGCACAAGTAGGTATGAGATGGAGGCTGTCAATTTTACGTAGAGTAGCTGATCTTCCTATATACCTTGGTACCATGCGGCTGAGTGTGGTCAGTCCAATGCTAGAGGTGATGGTACAAATCCACCAGCAGCACACAGTCACTTTACCACTTTGATGGGCAGTATTGGTAGCTGAGGACCAGTGCTTTGTCTTTCTAATGTTTTTGTGGACAGTGCGTATGTCTTACCACTTTGTGCTGCTAAATGGGGGCATGCAGTTACCCAGAAGGTGCACGGTCCACTGTTAGGACAAGGTAGGGTTAGGGGGGCACAACCCAAACATCACAAGCTGGGCATGTCCCATACATCTCTATGGCAGTCATAAGGGGCACACACCAGCTATAAGGGGTACGGCCCATATATCACAAGCCAGCCAGCATATTCAGTACCCAAGTTGCATGGCCCCGTACGTATGGAGTACTATGATATGGGTTAGGGTTATGGACATTCACCTGCCACATGTACCTTGTGTGTCAATTCGTACCCGGCCAAAAGGGACATATTCCATGCCTGAGAGGCACGTTACTTGACTGGAATGGCCAGATGGCACAATTAGGTATGAGATGGAGACTGTCAATTTAATGTAGAGTAACTGATCTTCCTATGCTGAGTGTGGTCAGTCCAATGCCAGAGGTGATGGTACAAATCCACCAGCAGCACACAGTCACTTTACCACTTTGATGGGCAATATTGGTAGCTGAGGACCAGTGCTTTGTCTTTCTAATGTTTTTGTGGACAGTGCGTATGTCTTGCCACTTTGTGCTGCTAAATGGGGGCATGCAGTTACCCAGAAGGTGCACGGTCTACTGTTAGGACAAGTTAGGGTTAGGGGGTCACAGCCCATACATCACAAGCTGGGCATGTCCCATACATCTCTATGACAGTCATAAGGGGCACGAGCCAGCTATAAGGGGTACGGCCCATACACATCTATGGCAGTCATAAGGGGCACGAGCCAGCTATAAGGGGCATGGCCCACTGTTAGGAAAATTTAGGGTTGGAAGGGCACAGCCCATACATCACAAGCCGGGCATGTCTCATACGTCTCTATGCCACTCATAAAGGGCACGCGCCAGCTATAAGGGGTACGGTTCATACATCCCTATGGCAGTCATAAGGGGCACGAGCCAGCTATAAGGGGTACGGCCCATACATATCTTTGGCAGTCATAAGGGGCACGAGCCAGCTATAAGGGGCAC
>NW_023626467.1:1360-2913 GCF_014905685.2 Nematolebias whitei | reverse complement strand
GAACAGGACACGAGGAGTCAGGAACCAAAGGATCACGAGGGGTCCTTTAAACAAGCCGAGGAACCAGGATAACTGGAAACAAGAGAACAAGGTTAGTACTGGAGAGTCTAAGCCTAAAAGGCTTGAAGCACAACTACCATGGAAGGTGATATGCTCCAGCGAAGAGTAGCACTGGACTGCAGCCTTTTGTAGCAGGAGAGCCTCCTCAGTCTGATGGCCGTCAGGTGTGGTTAATTAGCGGCCGTCTTGGAGGAGGAGCTGCAGGCATTGGTACTCTTACAGTACCCCCCCCCCCCTCAAGAATCGCCTCCAGGCGACCTGAGACGCTTGTCGGGATGACTCTTGAAGAAGGAGGTGACGAGGCTGGGGTCGAGGATGAAGGATCGGGGAATCCATGACCTCTCCTCAGGACCGTACCCCTCCCAATCGACGAGGTACTGGAATCCTCGGCCCCTGCGTCGCACGTCGCGGATGGATCAGACAGTGAACGCAGGGTGGTTGTCGATCAGGCGGGGTGGAGGAGGGAGGTCAGAGGGAGGACACAGAGGGCTGGTGAGGACTGGCTTGACCTGGGACACATGGAAGGTCGGGTGGATCCTCATGGTCCTAGGGAGCTGCAGCCTCACCGCAGAGGGGCCGATGAGCTGGGTGATGGGGAATGGGCCGATGAAGCGTGGAGCCATCTTTCGGGGGGTGTCCTTGGGAGGAATGTCTCGGGTGGACAGCCACACTTCTTGGCCCACCTGGTAGAGAGGGGCCGAGGAACGTTGACGGTCAGCGGCTTTCTTCATCTGGGCAGCCGTGCGGAGGAGTGCGGACCGCACCTGGCGCCAGACCCTGCGGCACCGTCGGAAATGATGTTGCATGGAAGGCACCGCGCAGTCCACCTCTTGGCCGGGGAACAGAGGAGGTAGGTAGCCTAAGGAGGCTTCGAAAGGAGACAGGCCGGTGGCGGTGGAGCGATGGGTGTTGTGGGCGTACTCAACCCAAGCCAAATGGTGACTCCAGGCTGACGGGTCCTTCTCTGCCATGCAGCGCAGGATGGATTCCAGTTCTTGGTTGGCCCGTTCAGCCTGGCCATTCGACTGTGGATGGTAGCCCGAGGTGAGACTGGTGGTGGCTCCCAGCGTCCTGCAAAAAGAGCGCCAAACCTGGGACACGAACTGTGGTCCACGGTCCGACACGATGTCTGAGGGGATACCGTGCAGTCGGACCATGTGCTGCGTCAGCAGGTGCGCCGTCTCCATTGCAGAGGGGAGCTTGGACAGAGGAATGAAGTGGACCGCTTTGGAAAAGCGATCGATTATGGTTAGAATGACTGTGTTACCTTCAGAGGGTGGGAGTCCGGTAACAAAGTCCATCGAGATGTGGGACCACGGACGGCTCGGGGTGGGCAGAGGTTGCAGGAGGCCAGAGGGGGGTTGGGTGCCCGTCTTATTGCGGGTGCACGTGGGGCAGGCAGCAACGAACTCTCGAATATCCGCAGACATGGCTGGCCACCAGAAGTGAGTCCTGGCCAGGGAGATCATGCGGGTGGAACCTGGATGACATGA
>NW_023626467.1:0-1260 GCF_014905685.2 Nematolebias whitei | reverse complement strand
GGGGGGCCACCACCAGGGTCTGGTTCCACCTTCCAGGCTTCCCGGATCTCCTCTTCGATGGGCCACGTGAGGGCCCCAACGATGCAGGTGGAGGGAAGGATGGTTTCCTCGGTCTCCGTGTTGTCACGGGGGTCGAACTGGTGGGACAGTGCGTCCGGCTTGACGTTTTTGGAGCCGGGCCTAAAGGTGAGAATGTAGTTGAACCTGGTGAAAAACAGTGACCAACGTGCCTGGCGGGGGTTCAGGCGTTTAGCGTCCCGCAGATAAGTCAAGTTTTTATGATCAGTCCAAATCAAAAACGGAGTCTCCGTGCCCTCCAGCCAGTGCCGCCATTCCTCCAGTGCCAGCTTAACTGCCAAGAGTTCACGGTTTCCCACGTCGTAGTTTCGCTCTGCTTGGGATAAGAGTTTAGAAAAGAAAGCGCAGGGATGGACCTTGTTGTCCTCCGAGGATCGTTGAGACGGCACCGCCCCTACCCCTGTATCTGAAGCGTCAACCTCAAGGATAAACTGTCTACGTGGATCAGGGTGAGAGAGGACGGGCGCAGAAGAAAATAAAGTCTTTAATTTAAGGAAAGCAGTCTCAGCCTCAGGCGACCAGATAAATGGTCTGGAGGTGGAGGTGAGCTGAGAAAGAGGGGCGGCCACTCGACTATAATTTTTAATAAAGCGTCTATAAAAGTTTGCGAAGCCCAGGAAGCGTTGCAATTGTTTCCTGGACTCGGGTTTAGGCCATTCGACCACAGCTTTTGTTTTTTCTGGGTCGGTCCTGCAGTGGCCTTCCCCAAAAATGAAACCAAGGAAGGGAACCGAGGAGACATTAAATTGGCACTTCTCGGCCTTAACGAATAACTGGTTCTCCAGTAACCTCTGGAGAACCCTCCTTACCTGTTCCACATGCAGAGCGGGGTCACGGGAAAAAATAAGGATATCGTCCAGGTAAACAAACACAAAGTCGCCGATGAAGTCACGCAATACGTCGTTCACGAGGGCCTGAAAAACCGCGGGGGCATTTGTTAAACCAAAAGGCATAACTAAATATTCAAAATGGCCGAGGTGTGTTTTAAATGCAGTTTTCCACTCGTCGCCCTCTCTTATGCGAACGAGGTGGTAGGCATTTCTTAAATCCAATTTAGTAAAAATAGTGGCGGATTGCAATTGCTCATGTAGAGAGTTAATTAAAGGGAGTGGATATTTATTTTTAACAGTAATACTGTTCAGACCACGATAGTCGATGCAGGGACGTAAGGTTTTATCTTTC
>NW_023626466.1:0-2913 GCF_014905685.2 Nematolebias whitei | reverse complement strand
TGTAGGAGAGTGCTGTGTGACTGTGTAAGTGTGTGTGTGTAGTAGAGTGCTGTATGAAGATGTGTGTGTAGTAGAGTAATGTATGAATGTGTGTAGTAGAGTGCTGTATGAATGTGTGTGTGTGTAGTATAGTGCTGTGTGAATTTGTATATAGTAGAGTGCTATATGAATGTGTGTGTGTATTATCATTCTGTATGAGTTTGTGTGTGTAGTAAAGTGCTGCATGAATGTGTGTAGTAGAGTGCTTTATTAATATCTGTGTAGTAGAGTGCTGTATGAATGTGTGTGTAGTAGATTGCTATATGAATGTGTGTGTAGTAGTGTGCTGTATGAATGTGTGTAGTAGAGTGCTGTATGAATGTGTGTGTGTGTGTGTGAATGTGTGTGTTGTAGAGTGCTGTCTGAATGTGGGTGTGTGTAGGAGAGTGCTGTAAGAATGTGTGTTTGTGTAGTATAGTGCTGTATGAATGTGTGTGTCTAGTAGAGTGCTGTGTGAAGAATGTATAGTAGAGTGCTGTATGAATGTGTGTGTGGAGGTAAATGATTGTCTTGTAAAGAGCTTTGAGTATCTTGATTAGATAGAAAGGTGCTATAAGTACAGTCCATTTACCGTGTAGGATTTACTGTATCACAGGGACACAGATACAAACGAGACAAACAACTTTTCACTTTCTCTCACACACCTAGAGACCATTTAGAGTTACCAATCAGCCTAACATGTATGTTTTTGGTCTTTGGGAGGAAACTGGTGTACCCAGAGGAAACCTACACTGCACAGAGAGAACATACAAACTCCACTCAGATAGACTCCCGGCCAGGATTTGGACTGACGTCCTTCTCGCTGAGAGGCAACAGCTCTACCAACTGACCCACTGTTCTGCCATTCTTTTTTGAAAGTTTCATTCAATCTGTCCGCGTGTTCATGAGATATTTTGCCAACACACAGTCAGACACAAGTACAGTAGTCTTTTGATTATCGTGGGGGTTACATTCCAGACACCCGAGATAGCTGAAAAACCACCAAGTAGTAATGTTATATTTATTTTAGTATTTATATATATATTTTGAGGCTTGATAAACCCTTCCCACACTCTTGCAACTGCAGCCCAACTACTCAGTGAAGATAATACTACAACTTGAAGGATGAGTTCAGGATTATTTGCAACTTTCCTGCCAGTTCTGTGAGCTTAGCATAGATTTGCAAAAACTTCCTCCATTTTGGCAGAAAGCAGCAACTGGAAGCACTGTTGGCTTCTGGGTAGTGTAGTTCTTTTGAATTGCATTACAGTATAGGCTTATTGAAATAAAACTACGAAATGGCAGCACCTGTCTGAAGTATGTTTTTTGTTAACTTTTTATCCCATAACATCCCAGTCACATGAGAAATATTAAAGTTGATAATCATTGAAAAAACACAAAAGAGCGAGTCCACGAAAGTCAAACCACGAAGTAGCGAGGGACTACTATAAAACTGTAGTATGTCATATGCTGGATATATTCATACTTTTTTCACGAGTTCCTCATCTTTCTGACTGTGTAAATGTCGTGCATTGAATTTAACAGAAATGTAACGAGAGACGTTATTATCTTTGACCCATCAAAATGAATGCGGTCATTTATTTTCAGAATCAAAGTTTAACATCAAGCATTTACATTAATTTGGCAAAATATGAAAATAATAACAGACAAGTTTCACAGATAATGGACATCAATCACACGGCGGTGACTGAGGACTTTGCTTCAGATATTTCTAAAATATCTGTACTGATTTTAGGAGAAAGGAGAGTTTAAGATGGAAATGGAGATTTATCTTACAGAGAGATTTGTGAGGGAATTAATCTGTTTGACCAGAAACGTGCACGCTCCTTCAGATCTCAGCTTGCGACGGTACGCTTGGTCGAAGTGGACTGTTACCTGGTTGATGATAGGTCAGCGTCGGTATAGGATCCTCCTTTGACTCTTTCAGCGTCTCCGTTGAGAGCAGCTGAAATCCTTCGAGAGTCGTGCGAGGTTATTCAAACAGAAGTTATAATCCCAAAACGTCTCTGGATCATCCTGAATGCGTTTGCATCCAAGAACTCTGAACTCCTTTCATCTCCTTAGCACTCTCTATCAGACTTCCGACATCAGACTCTAGAGAACCGGGAAGTTGCCACATTTTAAATGAGTTGACTTCCGGGTCAATTTAGAGCTTTCTGATTCGTGGATGGACCAGAATAGAGGTGTGTTTTGTGACGTAAGATGTTATCAAAAGTCAAGGGCAGAGAATGAGATTGCTTAACAGACAGAAAAGATTATTGGAGAAACACCAGACTTCATGGAGTCAAACTCCTATTATCTTCTGAAAAAGTTTAAACATGACATTTCTTCTCAGTAAACATTTTAGTTGACCGAGACTCGACCTTTAACATACTTACAAAACTTGCTCATTGAAGACAGAAAATCAAGAAATGCATATTAACCTGATTTCTTCTTTGAATGAGGAATAAAAATCATTACTTACTGTTTATGTAAAAAAAAAAAATGAGTAGTTCTCTTCAACCTGTAAGCATTGAGTGAACTAACACAATTTGATTATCAAACATTTGTAAATTAGTAATGATCATAGAGGATTGTCTTTTCTACTTGATTAATTCAAGAAAGAAAGTCTCCAGATGGCTCAAACTGTATTTCTGGATGCAGATCAATGAAATAACAGTCTCTGTTCATCTGATCAGATTTGAGGTCAGATCAGGTTCACTACAGTCCCCCCTTTGGAAATCATCACCTGTCCATGGGGATGAATTCCAACCGTGAACTTAGACCTTCAAATGTCCTTGAGCTTGATGTAATCCAGCAAGGAAGACCAAAGTCAAAAGTAATCCAGCAAGGAAGACCAAAGTCAGAAGTAATCCAGCAAGGAAACAAAGTCAA
>NW_023626465.1:0-2914 GCF_014905685.2 Nematolebias whitei | reverse complement strand
CCACCTCAACTGGCTCCTCTCGACGTGGAGAAGCAGCGGCTCTACTCCGAGTCCCTCCCGGATGATCGAGCTTCTCACCCTGTCTCTAAGGGAGAGCCCAGACAACCTGCGGAGAAAACTCATTTCGGCCGCTTGTATCCGAGATCTCATTCTTTCGGTCACAACCCAAAGCTCGTGACCATAGATGAGGGTAGGACCTCCTCCCTGACCCGGAGAGGGCACTCTACCCTTTTCCGGCTCAAGACCATGGCCTCGGATTTGGAGGGACTGATCTTCATCCCGGCCGCATCGCATTCGGCTGCGAACCACTCCAGCGAAAGCTGTAGATCACGATCTGATGAAGCCAATAAGACCACATCATCTGCAAAAAGCAGAGATGCAATCCTAAGGCCACCAAAACGGATCCCCTCAACACCTTGGCTGCGCCTAGAAATTCTGTCCATAAAAGTTATGAACAGAATCGGTGACAAAGGGCAACCTTGGCGGAGTCCAACTCTCACCGGGAACAAGCTCGACTTACTGCCGGCAATTCGGACCAGGCTCTGACACCGGTCATACAGGGACCTAACAGCCCGTATCAAAGGGCCCGGTACCCCGTACTCCCAGAGTACCCTCCACAGGGCCCCCCGAGGGACGCGGTCGAACGCCTTCTCCAAGTCCACAAAGCACATGTAGACTGGTTGGGCAAACTCCCACGCACCCTCCAGGACCCTGCTGAGGGTGTAGAGCTGGTCCAGTGTTCCACGGCCAGGACGAAAACCGCACTGCTCCTCCTGAATCTGAGGGTCGACTATCCGACGGACCCTCCTCTCCAGAACCCCCGAATAGACCTTACCATGGAGGCTTAAGAGCGTGATTCCCCTGTAGTTGGAACACACTCTATGGTCCCCCTTTTTGAATAGGGGGACCACCACCCCGGTCTGCCAATCCAGGGGAACTTCCCCCGATGTCCACGCAATATTGCAGAGTCGCGTAAGCCAACACAACCCTACAACATCCAGAGCCTTTAGGAACTCTGGGCGAATCTCATCCACCCCTGGGGCCCCGCCACCGAGGAGCTTTTTAACCACCTCGGTGACCTCAGCACCTTGTTCCATCAAAGTGTCTCTTGCAGAGGAGACAGATGAGAAGGGAGGGTTGGACATGTCCTCCAAAGGCTCTTCCAGAAACTGCTCTGGAAATACGCTGACGTCTTCTCGCTCTATTGACTTCAGAAAGTTTTTCGTGTCCTCGCTGATCTCCATGATGGAGGCAGATCTTCTGAGCTCTGAAGAACTCGAGGGATGAACTGAGTACTCGTGTGGATTTCTGTGACACACAACGATAGAAAGCTGATTTATAACCTGTGACATGTGGATCAGAGCATACATGAAACAAACATGAACAGGGAACACAGAGAAGTGTTTCTTGTTGCAAGGAGGAATGAGACAAATTGTCTTTTCAGTGAACATGTAGTGTCAATGCCAAGTTTAAAGTAACTTTGCTGAATTTTGCTAAAGAAGCTGAAAGCAAGCTGAAAGCTAAAACAGCTAGCCTAATGCTAAAAGTATCAAAATGCTAAGTAAATACCAAAAGTAGCCAACTTTACTTAAAAGTAGAAAAGCACTACATACAAGTTGTGACATGCTAGCTGAAAAAGCAAAATAAAAGTAACAAAATTCTGTATAAAATTAACAAAAGGCTAGCTAAAAGCTAAGAGCAGCAAACTAGAAGTATTGGAAAGATCAAAACAATAAAAATAGTTGCTACATAAAACTAAATGCTACCTAAAAGATAACAGCAGTAAAAGGCAAATGAAAAGTAGCAAAAAGTAGTAGCTAAAAGCTAAAAGTAGCAACCATTATAAAAACAAACAAACAAAGGTTTTAGAAGAGTTGGAAGGGATGTCAGTTTATAAATGGAAGATTGTTTTGTCAGTAAAGTTAAATCTTTTTAAAAGTAGAAAAGTTTTAAAGTCTTGGCACTCGTCTCCTGAACAAGATGAAGCTTTTGACGTGTAAACATTTAAAGTATGAAACAAATAGTTTGATGCCAACAACCAAAAAAAAATGAACAGCAGGAAACCAATGGTGGGAACGCTGACTCATCGTTCACACAAACATCACACATACTGTTACTATTAACACTCTGAGAAACAGTTCATACAAAGAGAAACACGGCCATTAAAGTACACAAGCGGTAAACTTCAGAGTCTTAAACTTGAACTAAAATGCCACTTCTACTTGTAAATTTACCAAAACATACATAATTTAGATAACCTTGGAGCAAAACCATGTAAAGAAACGATCATAAAACTGTTTAAACAGAGTCAGTCTGCATCGTGTTCATGTCACACTGTAGCCCTTTACTGTATGTAAAAATCATTTATTTGACTGTTACTCTTCGTTAAAGGTTATTACACATGAACTTAACATTAAACTTCTACTTTACCAGATAAAAAATGAAGTTTAAAAACCACTAATCAAAGTTTTAGACATGAAACATTATTTCAGTTTGAAATATTCCTAAAAATAGTTTGTCTGTATCAAAACTGTCATTAAGCAACTCCAGTCCAAACAAAGTGAGCCTGTCCCTGTAAGTACTGAAGTGATGGGCTCAGAAGATGCAAGTAAGTGAAGAATAAAATACTCTCAGGTACTACAAGTTTTCTCTTTAACTCTCTTGAGTCTGGTAAAAACACGTCGTTCACTTGTTGTGAAATGAAAGGAATGAAGAAAGGATGATTCAGAGATCTGGTCAGGTTCTGTGGTAACCTTGATGACCCTGAGTTCATCAAGGTTTAACCTTGATGAACTCAGGGTCATCAAGGTTTAACCTTGGAGACCCTGAGGTCATCAAGGTCAAAGATTTCTCAAGCCTCAGAGCTGCATTTGAACGTAAATAAATGTGAAATTGAGCATGTTCTGAATTTTAG
>NW_023626464.1:731-2914 GCF_014905685.2 Nematolebias whitei | reverse complement strand
TCAAAGTCTGAATCAGAGCTCAAAGTGTGAGCCAGAACTTGAAGGGAGAGCTAGAGCTCCAAGTGTGAGCCAGAGCTCATAGTGTGAGCCAGAGCTCATAGTGTGAGCCACAGCTCGTAGTAAGAGCCAGAGCTTGAAGTGTGAGCCAGAGCTCAAAGTGTGAGCCAAAGCTCAAAGTCTGAACAAGACTCGAAGAGTGAGCCAGGACTTGAAGGGAGAGCCAGAGCTCACATTAAGAGTTCTTGCTCAGACTACAAGCTCTGGCAAAGACTGTGAGCTCTGGCTCAGACTACGAGCTCTGGCTCAGACTACGAGCTCTGGCTCAAACTTCGAGCTCTGGCTAACACTTTGAGTTCTGGCTCACACTTGGAGCTCTGGCTCACACTTGGAGCTCTGGCTCATACTTAGAGCTCTGGCTCACACTTGGAGCTCTTGCTCTTTTTTCAAGTTCTGGCTCAGACTTCGAGCTCTGGCTCACATTTCGAGCTCTGGTTCACACTTCGAGCTATGGCTCACACTACGAGCTCTAGCTCACACTTGGAGCTCTGGCTCAAACTTAGAGCTCTGGCTCACACTTGGAGCTCTGGCTCACACTTCGAACTCTGGCTCACACTTTGAGCACTGGCTCACACTTTGAGCTCTGGCACTCCCTTTAAGTCCTGGCTCACACTTCGAGTCTGGTTTAGAGTTTGAGCTCTGGCTCTCACTTCCAGCTCTGGCTCACACTTCCCGCTCTGGCTCTCACTTGGAGCTCTGGCTCTCCCTTCGAGTCCTGGCTCACACTTCGAGTCTGGTTCAGACTTTGAGCTCTGGTTCACACTTCGAGCTCTGGCTCACATTAAGAGTTCTGGCTCAGACTACAAGCTCTAGCTAAGACTGCCAGCTCTGGCTCAGACTTCGAGCTTTGGCTCACACTTCGAGCTGTGGCTCAAACTTCGAGCTCTTGTTCAAACTTCGTGCTCTGGCTCACACATAGCTCTGGCTCTTACTTCAAGTTCTGGCTCAGACTTTGAGCTCTGGCTCACACTTGGAGCTCTGGCTCACACTTCAAGCTCTGGCTCACACTACGAGCTCTAGCTCACACTTGGAGCTCTGGGTCAAACTTGGAGCTCTGGCTCACACTTGGAGGTTTGGCTCACAATTTGAGCACTGGCTCACACTTCGAGCTCTGGCTGTCCCTTCAAATCCTGGCTCACACTTCGAGTCTGATTTAGACTTTGAGCTCTGGCTCACACTTCAAGTCCTGGCTCACACTTGGAGCTCTGGCTCTTACTTCAAGTTCTGACTCAGACTTTGAGCTCTGGCTCTCACTTGGAGCTCTGGTCACACTACGAGCTCTGGTTCACACTACGAGCTCTGGCTCACACTACGAGCTCTGGCTCCCACTTGGAGCTCGGGCTCTAACTTCAAGCTCTGGCTCACTCTTCGAGCTCTGGCTCACACTTTGAGCTCAGGCACAGACTTCGAGCTCTTGCTCAGACCTCTAGCTCTGGCTCAGACTATGAGCTCTGGCTCATATTAAGAACTCTGCTCAGACTGCAAGTTCTGGCTCAGACTACGAGCTCTGGCTCAGACTATGAGTTCTGGCTCAAACTTAAAGCTCTGCCTCAAATTAAGAGTTCTGGCTCAGACTACAAGCTCTGGCTCAGACTGCAAGCTCTTGCTCAGACTACGAGCTCTGGCTCAAACTTTGAGCTCTTGCTCACACTTCGAGTTCTGGCTCATACTTCTGTCTGTGGCTCTAACTTCAAGCTCTGGCTCACACTTCGAGGCAGAGCTCTAAGTTTGAGCCAGAGCTCTAAGTCTGAGCCAGAGCTTGTAGTCTGTGCCAGAGCTGGAAGTGTGAGCCAGAGCTCGAAGTGTGAGCCAGAGCTTGAAGTTAGAGCCAGCGATGGAATTGTGAGCCAGAGATGGAATTGTGAGCCAGAGCTCGAAGTTTTAGCCAGAGCTCGAAGTTTGAGCCAGAGCTCGTAGTATGAGCCAGAGCTCCAAGTGTGAGCCAGAGCTCGTAGTGTGAGCCAGAGCTCGAAGTGTGAGCTAGAGCTCGAAGTCTGAGCCAGAACTTGAAGGAAGAGCCAGAGCTCCAACTGTGAGCCAGAGCTTGTAGTGTGAGCCAGAGCTTGTAGTGTGAGCCATAGCTCGTAGTGTGAACCAGAGCTCAAAGTGTGACCAGAGCTCTAAGT
>NW_023626464.1:0-631 GCF_014905685.2 Nematolebias whitei | reverse complement strand
TGTGAGCCATAGCTCGAAGTGTGAGCCAGAGCTCAAAGTCTGAACCAGACTCTAAGTGTGAGCCAGGACTTGAAGGGAGAGCCAGAGCTCTAAGTCTGAGCCAGAGGTCATATTCTGAGCCATAGTTCGAGGTCTTAGACAGAGCTCGGATTCTGTGCCAGAGCTGGAAGTTTGAGCCAGAGCTCGAAGAGTGAGTCAGAACTTATAAGGAGAGCCATAGCTCCAAGTGTGAGCCAGAGCTCGAAGTGTGAGCCAGAGCTCGTAGTGAGAGCCAGAGCTTGAAGTGTGAGCCAGAGCTCGAAGTGTGAGTCAGAGCTTGAAGTTTGAGCCAGAGCTCGAAGTGTGAGCCAGAGCTGGAAGTGTGAGCAAGAGCTCAATGTGAGAGCCAGAGCTCAAAGTGTGAGCAAGAGCTCGAAGTGAGAGCCAGAAATTGAAGGGAGAGCCAGAGCTCCAAGTTTGAGCCAGAGCTCATAGTGTGAGCCACAGCTCGTAGTGTGAGGCAGGGCTCTAAGTTTGAATCAGAGCACTACGTCTGAGCCAGAGCTCGTAGGCTGAGCCACAGCGTGTAGTCTGTGCCAGAGCTGGAAGTGTGAGCCAGAGCTCGAAGTGTGAGCCAGAGCTTGAAGTTAGA
>NW_023626463.1:0-2914 GCF_014905685.2 Nematolebias whitei | reverse complement strand
CCAGCTATGTTGTATGGTCTGGAGACAGAGACATGGACAAAAAGACAAGAGAAAGAACTGGATGTGGCAGAAATGAAAATGAGGTTCTCCTTAGCAGTGACAAGGATGGATAAGATTAGGAATGAGATCATCAGAGTTACAGCACAGGTTGAACAACTGGGAGATAAAGTTAGAGAGACCAGACTGAGATGGTTTGGACATGTCCAGAGGAGGGACAGTGGATATACTGGTAGAAGGATGTTAGAAATGCAGCTGCCAGGAAAAAGACAAAGAGGAGATATATGGATGCAGTTAGAGAGGACACGGAGGTAGTTGGAGTGAGGACAGAGGATGCAGAGGACAGAGAGAGATGGAGGAAGATGACTCGCTGTGGAGGGAAAAGCTGAAAGAAGAAAAAGAAGATGCTTGACTCAAATCTAAATGTTAACGTAAAAACTGATTATATACTATAAACAAGTGAACTAAATACTGTTTGATTAATTATTATTTAAATACATTTATAGACCCAATAGAATGAGTTTAAAGGACATGCATGATCCACAAGCTGCCAGCCGACCTTCACCATTTCTGCAGGTGTCGTTTACAAGGAAAAAGAGAAGGAAATTGAGGAATCGTGAAACCTGTGGACCTTATCTCAAAACATCCAACCTTACCCAACAGCAACTCCACCCAGGATTCTTGGTTTCCTGTTCGACAACAAGCAGACCTAAGCCCAAGCTAAAAATGTAGCTTTAAAGACCCGTGGTCAAACCATGAGTAAGGAATGCTTCTGCTTGTGGCATGTTTTAACGCAGTAATGTTAATGTTTGTGAATCAGGAAGTATCACTCAACAGCTCACATGTGCTGAGCTATTGTGTGTTAAGTGTTTTTATGGGAAAATGTCAAGCATCTGCTGAGAAATGTCATTGGATATGTTTTTTTTTCTCCTTTGTAAAAAGTACATAATAATAGCATGTTTATGAAAATAACTTTCTTGTAGCTCTCCATCAGGAAACATCTGTTTTGATAAGAAATTGTAGTCTAAGCATCATACCAGTATTCTAAACCAACTGACATGATTAGAAACATAATGCATAGGTATTACATAAAAAAAAAAAAAAAAAACTGCTTAAAATGTATCACTAATTATGTACCGGTAGTCACTAATTGGGTATCTATCACATTTTTCTGCTGATAAATTAGCATTCGAGACAAAATGTGTGTAAATGGAAAATGGTGCGGAAAGTATGATTTACACATGAATGCATTTGAATTTTGTCACACTCTTAATCCATCAGTCAAACGTTCATGCTTGGGTGCAAGTCATAAGCTGGAGAATTGTTAAACTCACAGTCAAACAGTGTTCTCAAGGACTGTGCCACATAAGCACTACTAGACTATTTATTTTTGTGTGGTTTTAGAAAAAGTTTAGCTACAATCTTGTGGAATTTCCATAATTGTATGTCTTGCTGGTCAAAAGCCTGTAGATACAACAACCCAAGAAATGGAGCTGTGGATAAGCCCACTTTACTTCTATTACTTGTATCCCAAACAAGAATGTTTCAGTGGCTTGACATGTTCCTGGACTGCAGAAATGTAATTCCAGGGTCAAGCTCTTGAAAAGGACAAGATTTGTTTTTTCCTTTTTCTTTTTTAATCCCTGACAAGTGACTTTATCCGTACAAACCACTCTTGGAGTGTTTCTTGCTTAAGCAAGGAAAATACTGAGGCAAAAAAATGTATTCATAAGCATTCAGTTTTTTCTGTCATGCTGTTTTTACATGTTATCCAATGGTTTAAATGGATTGTATTTATGTGAAAATAAGCAGGGAATAAAAGTAAAATTACAGTTTCCACTTCACAGCGTTCACTGAAGTACTTAAGAAAAATGGCACCAAACAAAACATGTCAACCCTGCTGAAAACTTTTGGCTTTGCACCTTTCTTTCACACATTCACACTTTTTGCAATCCCGATCTAAGTCACAGAAGGCTGCGGTTTACTTATTGGCTAAAAAGACAAACATAAAAAAAGACTGTCCAAATCAGTGGTCTATCACAACGCCTGCAAACTCACACAACCCCATTGTCACAGTTAGCAGCTATTTATTGACCTGCAAGTCTTCACAGTAAGAAACTGAACAGTCTAAATAAGGAAAATATAAAACAACACAGATAAAACATGAACATAGGTGGAAAACCTCCCTTTATGGGGGGCATCCATTCTACTTATTGATCTGTCGATGTTTTCTTAAAACTAGGATGAGTCGATTGCCTTTCTGATTTAACAGTCTCACAGCTACAGAAGGTTTGATGTTGCAGTGAGCGGAAAAGCATTATTTTCTATAAAAATCCACTCAGGTAGAAAATGCATTTTTATTTTTTTATTTTTTTTATTCTACTTGGACATTGAACCCTCTAAGTGAAAAGCAATTTATGTCACAGGAAGCCATTTCAGCTCTTCAAATCTAAGGAGGTCTGATCGTAAATCTAAGTTTACTGAACAATATTAAATACATTTCCGGATTAAGTTATACAGTAATCAAAGGTTCAGTTAAAACAGGGTAAAACAGGGTTAATGTACATCTAAACTTGATTATACAAACAACAATTTAAAAACAGAATTAATGGTATACAGTAGTCCCTCGCTACTTCGCGGTTTGACTTTCGCTGACTCGTTCTTTCATGGTTCTTCAGAGTAAGACTGGACATGACACACAATTGGCTGATTGATAGATGAGCAGCATGATCGACACAGATTTTTTATTTAAAAAATAATAATAATTATTATTTAGCACCTGCTGCACCTGTGTGCAGCCTACAGCTGCAGGAGAAGCTTGTCCGGATCTCCGCTCTGCAGCAGAGAATGGGCATGGCCGAGAGCGCCTGTAGGTGGCAGAGAGAGTGGAGATCATGACATGTTGTGCTCTATATAT
>NW_023626462.1:0-2915 GCF_014905685.2 Nematolebias whitei | reverse complement strand
ATCTGGTAGATTTGAGGTCAGATAAGGGTCAGATCAGGTTCACTACAGTCCCCCCTTTGGAAATCATCACCTGTCCATGGGGATGAATTCCAACCGTGAACTTAGACCTTCAAATGTCCTTGAGCTTGATGTAATCCAGCAAGGAAGACCAAAGTCAGAAGTAATCCAGCAAGGAAGACCAAAGTCAGAAGTAATCCAGCAAGGAAACAAAGTCAAGGTAATTCCACAATGTTCTTGGTATTCCATTGTGTTGATTATAATCCATATCGTCTCGATAATTCCATTGTAGCAAGGCTTTAACCCCTTGGAAACAGAGTCTGTAATCCATTGGAAAAAGTCATATAATCCACAAAGGTAAATCCACAGCGATTGGAAGTGTTGATTAATCAGCATACAGAGGGGTACCCTTGGATTGAACTGAAGAAGCGGCCACTGGATGAAGAGTGGAGACCAACGTCAGGATTGCAGGTCGCCTCCAGCGAAGGTTGTCTCCAGCGACGTCCAGCCTGTGCCGTTCTGGTTCAATGTGTCATGCAATTATGTGGTTTAAGGTGGGCTTAT
The DNA here is from genome assembly GCF_014905685.2 of Nematolebias whitei. Lineage (NCBI taxonomy): Eukaryota > Metazoa > Chordata > Actinopteri > Cyprinodontiformes > Rivulidae > Nematolebias > Nematolebias whitei. The sequence goes on along the minus strand of NW_023626462.1, from coordinate 2,354 downwards.
GAAGGGGATTTTACATAAGGCCTTAAACTATATGCATCTGGTGTGTAAGCTATTATGGTTGGGAACAGCTACAACTACCAGTTAAGGGGTGGAGAATGCTGAAAAGGGGTAACTACAGGGGTTTATGCCTATAGAAAAGTGTTCCAAACTATTTTTCCATTTCTAACTTGGTTTAAGTTAGCTTTACATGGTAAAATATAGTTTGGTGTAATTGTCTGTTGTCTTTTAGACGAACGACTTGAGATTGGGTGTTTGGTTTTCCATAAATGTTTTGGAAGTCTATGGCGAGACTTATCAAAAAGAATTAGCTATCCCCCCGAATAGAATTGTTCGAGTAGGTTCGGCTTAAGCGTTGTGAGATCAATGTAGATTATGGTACTCAAGGTAGCAATAATATACATTGACTCCGCAAAGATTGCAATTTAATGAATGAACTGCATGTTGGCATGGTCAAAGGCTTCTTAGTCTCTAACTTAACTACACAACAAAATTCATTCTTGCCTGGGGTGTTCGAAAACAATACCAAAAACCAATTAAACGATGTCTCAACATCGACAAGAACAGTGACTAAGCAACCAGTAAAACAACGTTTCAACATCGACAAAAGCAGTGATTAAGCAACTAGGAAACAACGTTTCGGTGCGCCACTCACTCTAAATGTCAGATTTGATCATGTTATCGCGTCTGGTAGCATTATCCTAACTGGCGTCACCCCCCTTCGGTCATGGGAGACTGCGAACACGGGTGAGGACGTCGCTCCATGAGCTAAAGTTAGGCTGTCCTTGAGTAGTTTTAACTGTTTGCGCAGCTGAAAGAGGACTTTTAGGTCTGGATTGGAATCCAGTTTGACTTTCGATGGAGTGTATTTGTCTGGGTCAGTCAGATACAGTATCATCGAGTTAATTGCAGGATCATCCAACTTCTGAAGTTGGGTGATGTCTGGGTCAGTTGAAATTGACTTTTCATGTTTTAAAAGAACTTGGCGAATGTTGTCTCTTTCTTCATCAGATGTCAGAGTGTCAGCTTGGGCGACCACCTGTTCAATCTGTGATGAGACTGATAAGGGTTCTTGCTCCATGGGGAGCTCCAACGAATCCTTTTCTGAGTCGTCGGACCTGTCTATGGGCAAGACACCATAGGTTTGTGGTCCTTGGTCGACGTCATTGGTTGAGAAAAGAGCTGTGGCCTGTGATGGTTTCGTGAAACATACTGGCCCAGTGTCTTGACTCGGTACCAGGTTATCTGGGAGTCCTCCCAGAACTGGAATGCCTAGTTCAAAATCATGAAGGTCAGGTTCTGAGTTTTCAGTTTGCGATGACTCATCATCGTTTGTGTGTGAGTTTATCCCCCCTTCGTCCGATGAGGGGTTGTTGGAGGCAATAACAGCAATGTCTTGGTGTGTTTCACCGACATCTGTAATGTTGTCATTCGCGCCTTCAGAGTTAGTAGCGATCAGATCACTACATTGTGCTCCTGGTTGGGTTCCCATTTCAGCATGTATCAAAGTGTCTAAAAACCTTTGCATTTCCACTGTCTCTTCCGAGCTCAGAGGTTTAGGGCCTTGTTCCTGGAACTTTTGTGATTTTTTCGCCTCGGGACGTTTCGTCCGAGGTGGGAGGCGGCTAGGTACGTCTTTTGGGGGTTCCTCTTCGGATTTCCCCTGATAATATGGGTCCTCTTGGATCCCATATCCTTGCGTCCTGCGCATGTCCCATGTACGATAATCACGTTCATCCTCTGAAAGAGGAGCCTTTTTGTTCCAGCGTGCACCTTCATTATGCGGTTTGTTAGTCTGAAAATACTGCCTTTTCTCGCCTGTTTTAGGAGGAGGTGGCGCGCACCTTCCTTCCATTTCTAGGGAGTGGGGTTTAACCTTTACACCGGGAAACACCTCTATGGGCGTCTTAGCATGAGAACGTGCCTCAAACACATTCACTGCACACTGTTTAATCTCATTTATGGATTTTTCTCTGAAATTTGCCATAATTCGTACTGACATGCGTATGTCAGTGTGGAGATTTTTGCTGAAAACAAATTTAAAATTTTCTTCTTCCTCCATTCCGGTTTCATTTCTGTAACCAAAATAAGCTTGGAAGATTCTTTTGTAATAAACTCTTGGATGTTCATTTTTTCCCTGCTTGACCTTGTCAACGGCTGGAAAACCAGTAGGTCCTGTGCAGGGGTCGTACTCTTTAATCAGAGCTTCACACAGAAGTTTGTAATCCTTACTCGTTGCACTGGTATAGCTCAGCGGTTACTTCAACAATTCTCATTCGAATTAGTACCTTCCCCGTACGGGCCACCAGTTTGTAGTGAGTCACGTGGGTACGTGTCACTTGTTGTATGACAAATAT
>NW_023626461.1:0-2915 GCF_014905685.2 Nematolebias whitei | reverse complement strand
TGATACTCTTAAAGTAGACGCTTTACATAAATTCATGACCTCACTGAGTTTAATTCAAATGCAAAGTCTTCCTGACTACGTAAGGAAACATAACATACTCTACAAGAAACTGAAGTGGTAATTGAAACAAGTGGTAATTGAAAACTAGAATTAATTATGGACTTAAATTCAATACCATGAAATTTGAAGATTGACTATAACCCTACCATGTAATGTTCAGGAACTTCCGAGGGATAGCGTGCCTCTCTTCCAAACATGAGGAAATATGGGGAATGCTGTGTCGTTACTTGCTTTTTTGTGCGTATCCCAAACATCACAGCATCCAAATATTCATTCCAGGTGTGTGGATGGCCATCCACAACTTTACTCAGAGCTCTGAGATACATGAAAGGTGTAATATGTCACACATAAGACCTGATTTCTTACAATTTGCCTTATTATATAAGTAGTTCAGCAAATACACATCTTGTTCTGTGATCTGTCTTTGAAAATGTATGTAATACAGATGGAACTCACCTTTGTATGGTGCCATTCATTTTTTCAACCAACCCATTTGTCTGGGGGTGATATGGGGAACACAGACTTCTTTTGATATTTAGAATTTTGCACACTTCTTGGTTTATCTGAAAATGTATTAAAAAATAGCTCTTTCAAAATAGCCTGCATATTTAAACAACATATCAAACAAAATAGTGTAAAGGAGGACATTCATAGTGTTACATTTCTCTAAGAAATGGAAACAAATACTTACAGAATTTACAAATTCTCTTCCTTGATCTGTCAAAATCCTTTTTTGGGGCTTCAAACTGATGCACAAACTTAATTATGCATTGAGTAACTTCCGGTGCTGATTTGGTCTTTAGTGGATATGCCTGTGGCCACTTTGTAAAGTAATCTATCATGACACAAATATACTTGTGTCCAGATTTGGTTTCAGCCAGTTTTCCAATGAGGTCCATTCCAATTAATTCAAAGGGATGGGAAACCTTAAATGAAAGACTTAATAAATTACTAAAATAAAAAAATAGAACACAGCAAAGTTTTTAAGCTGAAATAATAGCTTCTCAATATTTTGTAAAATGTTTAGTATAATAAAAATACATTACTTAATTTTAAACATCAACTTGTTCCAAATGCAGATCCTTTGTGAGAACACAGACAAAACTGGACAGCCAACCACTGCTGCACACTACCATGTAGTGTCACTGAAACTGTTTGTTTTAACTATGAATTAGTTCACCTTTATGGGAGTATACACTGATGGCTGTTTCAATGCTGGGGCACTGGCCTGACAGGCTGAGCAGTCAGATACCTGGGAAGTTAGTGAAAGAAAAGCCAACATTTACATTATTGGACAAATGTAGTTTCATATTGGTAATACAAACTAAGCTTACACATTTATTTTCATAAAATTCTAATCTTGTAGTTGATATTACTGAAGAAAATTCTGTACTTAGTCCAGTGCTTATGTAACATACCCATTTCTTGATGTCCACAGACATTCCTGGCCAATAAAATCTCCTTGAGATGGCATCTGTTGTTTTTATTTGGCCACAATGTGCACCTGTAGGGCTGGCATGGAAGTCAACAAATATTCTTTCAGCTTCCTCAGCACCCTTGACAACTTTAACTTTTGTAGAGGAATGACTGCCTTTGTGTCTTACATAGAAGAGGTCATTTCCTTTGAAAAGATAAAGGACACCAATAAAAATTTGACTGAAGCATGAAATTATATTATTAAAATACATTGATAATTCAAAAAATATGCAAATGTGTACTACTACCTGAGTTATACATAGAAGTTGAAATAAGAAGCATGCAATTGAACAGAACATGAAGAAATACATTATCAAATGCATATTTATTTAAATATTTACTTTTGTAGAAAAAAATAAACAGTGCTTATTTGAAGCTGAACAAACTGTGAATTTGTTTACTTAATGGTTTTTGTTCACAATTGTCCACTTTGCTAGCTTTAGTTTCTTCTATTGATTAATGTAGCAATACGGGAATCTTTCTACAACACAACTTAAAAGAGGTAATTTTTTATAATAACAAGTGAATTACACTTATTATCCAAGTGTAATTCACATGAATAACAACTACAGTCAAGAAAATATTGCGTGATTCCTGCATTATAACTTTGAGTAACGTTCGTGTGGGCACACATATTAATCGAAATTTAATGCAGAAGTAAATCAATAACAAAAAATAAATGAGTGTTATCTAACTATTTTTAGATAACTTATGCATTCCACTATTTGTTACATGTTAAATTAGAGGCTACCTTCAATGCATCACTGTGGAAGATAAAGATACTTACCTTCAATCTCATAAGACGAGGCTTTCCTTCGAATGGCATATTTTTTTTTGCTTTGTTGACTGCGGTGGATATTCGCCTTTAACTTTGTAGTTATAGACCGTTTCATATTCCACACTGTCCATATTTATGAAAACTGTCGAACTACTGGAAGATTGGCTTAGCAAAACGAGATAAACAACCTGCCCAAAACCTGGCGGACTTGCTCATTTGCATAATTGATTGAAGGACTAGCGTCAAATGATTTTTGACTTTCCAGAGAATACCTTATGTGTTTATATTGTGAGGTACATTGCTACTTGTAATATCTGCAAAAGTATTTGTAAATTGTTTGATAAACATTTAAACAGAAGATACATTTCATAGAAATCATCAAACCAACAGTCATATTTATTTGAACCATTTTGGATATCAAAATATAAAATAATTGTGGAAGACGTTATACAGCAAAATAATAAACAACAGTTTCAAAATTCACAAATTCACATGATTTATAAATTTGTTCCCATTTTATGGAGGGGGAACAGATTATTTTAGGTGGCCAAAATATTTGGTTCCCCCCTCATAACTTTGGCAAATAAAGAGCAAATGTCAT
>NW_023626460.1:0-2915 GCF_014905685.2 Nematolebias whitei | reverse complement strand
GGGATTTTTTGAATCAATTTGTCTTTGTTTACCTAGATGACATTCTCATTTATTCCAAGGACCAACACCAACATACTCAGCACGTTCGGGCTGTCCTTCAGCATCTGTTGGAGAATCAACTGTTCATCAAGGCAGAGAAGTGTGAGTTCAGTGTACCCTCTGTGACCTTCCTGGGATTTGTGTTTAAGAGTGGTCAGGTTTGGACGGACTCTGAGAAGGTCAAGGCGGTTGTGGAATGGCCTACCCCCACTGACCGTAAACAACTCCAACGCTTCCTGGGCTTCGCTAACTTCTACCGCCGCTTCATCAGGAATTACAGTCAAGTTGCTAGTCCTTTAACCAGACTCACTTCTTCTCTCCGTGTTTTTTCTTGGACCAGGGATGCGGAGGTGGCCTTCCTGAGGCTCAAGGCGCTTTTCTCCTCTGCTCCCATCCTGACTCACCCCGACGCCAAGTTGCAGTTCATTGTCGAAGTGGACGCCTCGGACTCTGGAGTGGGTGCTGTTCTGTCGCAACGATCCCCTATCGACAACAAGGTCCACCCTTGTGCATTCTTCTCACGTCGATTGTCTCCTGCTGAAGCCAACTATGATGTGGGCAATCGTGAGTTGCTGGCCATAAAATTGGCGCTAGAAGAATGGAGACATTGGTTGGAGGGGTCGGCGTTACCTTTCATCGTTCTCACTGACCATAAGAACCTCTCTTACCTTCGGAGTGCCAAGAGACTGAACTCTAGACAGGCCAGGTGGTCCCTGTTTTTCACTAGATTTAATTTTTCCATCTCTTACCGGCCAGGATCCAAGAACGTAAAGCCTGATGCCCTTTCCAGACAGTTTTCGTCCTCTGATTCTCCCGAAGCTGCCGAGCCCGTCCTTCCTGGCTCCTGCGTTGTGGGTGCCACATCCTGGGGGATCGAGAGGGACATCCTTCGGGCTCAATTGTCTGAACCCGACCCTGGTAATGGCCCACCTGACCGCTTGTTTGTCCCCAAGTCTGTGGTCAGCCAGGTTCTTCAATGGGTTCATTCTTCTAAATTTTCTTGTCACCCCGGCGTCAACCGCATGATCTCCTTTACTATGAGACACTTCTGGTGGCCTACCTTGCGCCGGGACATCAAGCGTTTTGTGTCAGCCTGCGCTGTCTGCGCTCAGAACAAGAGCACTCATCAATCCCCTACGGGATTACTCCAACCCCTTCCTGTTCCTGGTCGTCCCTGGTCCCACATCGCACTGGATTTTGTGACGGGTTTACCCCCATCTGAAGGGAACACGGTCATTCTCACCATCATCGACCGGTTCTCTAAGGCTGCACACTTTGTTCCGTTACCCAAACTTCCCTCTGCAATGGAGACTGCTCAACTCTTGATCATCCATGTCTTGAGGCTTCACGGCATACCTTTGGACATTGTCTCGGATCGTGGTCCCCAATTTATGTCCCGGGTCTGGAAGGCCTTCTGGAAAGCCCTCGGCGCCTCGGTGAGTTTGTCCTCAGGATATCACCCCCAGTCCAATGGTCAATCTGAACGTTGCAACCAAGAACTTGAGTCTACCATTCGCTGTGTCATTGAAAACAACCCGGCTTCTTGGTCTTCCCTTCTTCCATGGGTCGAGTACTCCCACAATACCCACACATCCTCTGCTACCGGCCTCACTCCTTTTGAGGCTTCCCTGGGTTACCTGCCCCCGCTGTTTCCCCGCGAGGAAGCTGATGTATCTGTCCCTTCTGTCCAGCACCACCTACGACGTTGCAGACGGATTTGGAGGCAGACCAAGGAGGCTCTTCTACGGACTCGTGACCGATCCAAACGGGGGGCTGATCGTCGTCGCATTCCTGCTCCTCCGTACTCTGTAGGACAGCAGGTTTGGCTCTCCACTCAGCACATTTCTCTCAAGGGTTCCTCTAGGAAGCTGGGACCCCGATTCATCGGACCCTTCCCCATTACCAAGATTGTCAACCCCACTGCTGTCCGGTTACGACTCCCTCGCTCTATGCGAATTCACCCTACCTTCCATGTGTCTCAGGTCAAGCCCCTTGTGGTGGACCCTCTGAACCCCTCCACTCTGGGTCGTCCGCCCCCCCGCATCGTTGACGACCAGACAGTGTTCTCTGTTCGCCGGCTCTTGGATGTTCGCCGACGTGGTCGCGGACTTCAGTTTTTGGTGGATTGGGAGGGTTACGGCCCAGAGGAGCGCTCGTGGGTGCCCAGATCCTTCATCCTGGATCCTGCCCTTATTTCGGACTTTTATTTAAGATACCCTGACAAGTGTCGTGGGTCGCCTGGAGGCGATATTTGAGGGGGGGGGGTACTATTGGGGTTGTGTGTGTGCATGTGTGTGTGTGTGGGAGAACTCACCTTGCAGATGCTGATTAGTTGAGACGGAGCTCCTGGGTTGCCACCTGTATCCCATCTGGCTGACGAGTCCAGCTGCTATTTAAGCCTGTGTGGAGGTTCCAGTCTTCGCTGAATCATTGTTCACCTTGGGGTATTATGAGACAGCCATTTTAGTATCTTTCCTTGAGAATTCTGGATTATTTAACTCGTGTTTTTCCTTGATTTCAAGGCAAGCTTCGGACACACCTTGAGCCTCAAACCAGACGGACCTCCTCAGTACTGGACTCCTCTAGAAGCTCTGTTCTCCAACCTGCCACTCCACCTCAACCACTACCCTCATCAAGAACCCTTCAAGGTATCTTCAGTTTCAAGAGGACTTTTTACCTGTTGGACTTCCTCCTCCTTGAGTCTGCCTCCTCGTCGTCATCCTGTAAGAAAGAGAAAACTCAACTTCACTTCTGAATATTCATCTCGTCAAAGCCTCATTGCTAATACTCTGCACTTTGCCTTCCAGGAACCCCGAACCCCTTTTTCTCGCACTGTAAATAAAGTCACTTAAACGATTCTTTGTGTCTGTCATCCC
>NW_023626459.1:770-2915 GCF_014905685.2 Nematolebias whitei | reverse complement strand
AAGCTGAAAAGCGCCTTTAAAAGTGATCTTGATACGCTGGCTAAGTGCTTCGAAGCATATTCGCTGAAATTTTGCCACGTTAGAGTTTAAAATTCGTCATTAAATGATGTTTTTAAACAACGCTAGCGATGCTAATTGTAAGCTAAACAGCTAACGACCAGAGCCTTAGCTACGCTTAAAATCACTATATAAAGCTGCAATATTGTCCCAAAAAACTCATGTTTCAAGCTATAAAGTCTGATTGCAAAAACTTCTGCCACGTTTGTGTAAAAAATCCGTTCAGAAATGTTGATTTTAACCGAGTTTAGCCGAAGCTAACTTCAAGCTAAGCGGCTAACAACAGGATGTCAACCGAACGCCACAGGAAGTTATAGCTCCCCTAGTGGACAACACAAACAGTGTCGGAGTTAAAATTGTTGAGGTAATACTGACATCTCCTGGCGAAACTTGAGAAGACAGGTTTCACTCGCTTTTTAGGCTTAAATAGTGAAATTAAACGTTTTATTTCTTCTAAAAGGCATTTTTGAGTTAATGAACATTCCTCAAAGCTGAATAAACACTGTTATCTTGCATTTTAAAAAGTAAAGGTATTTATGCAAAGAGCATTTACCAAAAAGACTTTATTCACTGTTAAATAGGTACAAAATAAAGTTAGGAACTTTTTTAAAAAAAAATAGAAACGGTTCAAATATTCACAGAGTTGAAAAGTTTACTCATTTTGCTTGAAAGATAATACACGTTTAATTGCAAAATCACTAAATAAGAGTAAACTTATCAGGAAAAAGAGATTTTTCTGTTTAAGTTGCCACCTAAAAAAAAAATAAATCTTCCTATTTAATTTTAAATAGAAGCTTTACAGGAGGACAGGAGTAAATACAGTTTTTCTGAGGAAGGACTGATTAATCCTGATACATCATCAACTTTTCTTCTTCTTTTCACAACTTAGTTATATGAGTAACTGTTAAAATAGCAAATTTCTGGAACAGAACGGTTTAAAAAACGTTTTAAACTGATATGCTGTGAGACTTTTTTAGAAAATTGCAGGTTTATAAAAAATTCAGTGCTTCAGAGTAAAATACACTAAAAAGCGTTTGGTAACTTAGTATCTGTTGAAAAATAAGCACAAAAAGTAACACTGCCAGAAGAGCATTTACTTAAATATTCATGAATTGGGGTAAAACCTGAGAAAGGTACCCACAGTTGAATAAGTTGACTTATAACAGTACTTCTGTGTAAACCCAAAAAGCTAAAAGAGTGTGAACACTCAATGACTTGAATATAAATATTTACCTGTAAAATATCTAAAGCTTGCAACTGTTCAAACAGATAAATTGCTACACAGTGAAAAACATGACAGGTGTGTTAGAAAAAGACTTTGACCTAAAAGGGATGGCGGACTGCCTGGAGAACGCATTAGCGCTCCTGGCAGCGTCCTTACATCCATATATGATCCAGACAGAGAGCATGAACCCAAAAGAGTTAGCAGACAATCTGAAGGAGGTTGCAGAAAGTGTGACCTCTACAGAAATCACAAAGTCAAGCTATGAAAAGCTGGCTAAAATTGCAATTTTGCTGAAAGAATCATTCTATAAGGCTGTTGAGAAAACTGATAACCTCAAACAAAGGTTAGACAGTGAAATAGTGTTTGCTCAGAAAACTGAAGAATACGTCCTTCAATTTAGAAGCGAACACGAGGCCCTCATGACAAAACATTATGAACAGATGTTTCAGTTACAGCAAAAGACAAGTGCAGAAATTGATTTGCTGAACAGCAAACTACAAGTACTTGAAGCATCACTATCGGAAGCAAGGGACCTCTCAAAGACTGAACTGTTAAAACAGGCTCAATCATATGAGGGGAGGATTAGGGATAAAGACCGTGCGTACCAATCCGTGCGTTCAGATAACGATGTGCTACAAGCACAGTTACAGATCGCATTAAAGGAGCTGGACGATTGCAAGGCAGACAAGGCGGGGATGCTCCGACGATGGCTGATTTTACAAAGTAAATATCAGACATCACAGGAGCACCTGACAGCTTGTGAAGAGAAATTAGCTACAGCTACAAACCAGATTTCTGATATGGGGCGGGCTGGTCTGAGACTCAAAGACGAACAGTATCAGGGTCCGAAACAGCCACGAACT
>NW_023626459.1:0-670 GCF_014905685.2 Nematolebias whitei | reverse complement strand
CTGTTGCACCTCTTCCTCCTGACAACACGCCGTTACCCTCACCCCCATTATGGGCGGTAGGGACAGAACTGCACCAATATGTACCTCTTCCTCCTGACACCATGCCCCCACCCCCACCACCATCACGGATGGTAGGGACAGACCTGCACCGATATGTACCTCTTCCTCCTGACACCATGCCCCCACCCCCACCACCATCACGGATGGTAGGGGCAGGCCTTGACCAATCTGCACCAATCACGCATGTGAGACCGTTGATACAGTCTCCTTCAATGGATGATTTGCAGAAAGTCTCAAAATATGTACAACGTTTCGTTCCCGGCCCTATGGGGTCAGCAGGAACAAAAGCGTACCTCAGAGATCTGGATTTCAGATTGAGATCTTATCCTAATGCTACGGCAGAAGATAAAATCAGTCTGATACGACTCACTTCGGACAGAGAGGTGTATACCTTCATCGAGCGTCTATCAGATGCAACGAGAAGAGATTACAAACTTCTGTGTGAAGCTCTGATTAAAGAGTATGATACCTGCACAGGACCTGCTGGTTACCCAGCCGCAGAAAAGGTCACGCAGGGTAAAGCTGAACATCCAAAAGTTTATTACAAAAGAATCTTCCAAGCTTATTTTGGTAACAGAAATGAAACCGGGATGGAGGAAGATGAAGGTTT
>NW_023626458.1:0-2916 GCF_014905685.2 Nematolebias whitei | reverse complement strand
TCTCATACAATTCTATGCCCTTCTCCGTGCCCCCGTGGGAACATTCTATGCACATGGGCATAGAACATTCCCACATGGGCACGGCCATGGGCATAGAATGTTCTCACACGGGCACGGCCAATGGGCACGTGAATGTATGAGACGGGCACCAAAAAAACTTAGTGCGTTACTCGCTGACCCTTGCGTTTTACATGGACGAACCTGACTCTCATATGAAAGCCTGGGCTCCTCTGAGCTGATCCCTCCCCTCCCCCACCCCTCTTCTGTAACTAGGTGAAAGTTCGAGCTCGTTAAGGACCAATAAAGGTCATATCTTGGCTTCAGAGGCACGTAGAAAGTCAAGACCAACATTGATGGATTCGTCTTGAGCCCCTGAACAACATATGTCAAGAGAGTTGCACGTTCAAGTGCTCAATACACGCGTGTCATCATGGAATGCCTTTGTTCTGGGCCTGTGCCCGTCTCGTACAATTCTATGCCCCTGTCCGTGCCCCCGTGGGAACGTTCTATGCCCATGGGCATAGAACGTTCCCACATGGGCACAGTCATGGGCATAGAATGATCCTACATGGGCACAGTCAAGGTCACCAGAAGGCAGGAGACGGGCACAGCCAATACTTTACAATGTGAATCACCAATGTGAATGGACCGTGCCCGTCTCGTACAATTCTATGCCCTTTACCATGCCCATGTGGGAACGTTCTATGCCCATGGGCATAGAACGTTCCCAAGGGGGCACGGTCAAGGGCTCCAGAAGGCAGGAAACGGGCACGGCCAATACTTTACAATGTGAATCACCAATGTGAATGGACCGTGCCCGTCTCGGGCACGGCCAGTACTTTATGATATTGAATTAGCTATGTGAATGGACCGTGCCCGTTTTGTGCCACTTTATGCCCCCAACATGGAATTTCATGCTCCATAACTCCTGAACGGGTAGGCCGATTGTTACGAAACTCAGCGAGTCTTATACCCTCTTAAGCCGCTACACGTCTGTCAAAGCACAAGCTTCTAAGTGGTTCCCAAGTCTACTTCCGGTTAGCAACATAGCAAGTGTTAGCAGATAATTGCGTTTCGTTAAGAGTGTTGAGGAGATGCTCGGGTGCGAGTTTGAAACAGCTGTAACTCTGTCAATTTTGGAGCTACAGTGATTTCGAGCACACGTCGGAAAGCTCTCATCCTAGAGATGCAGAAAAGTGCCAAGCTGCAGGCCACAGCTCCATTTGTAACTGTTTTTGGAGCATTTGAATTGATGTTTTCTCAGGGTTCACGGCCCATACGTCACAAGCCAACCATAAGGGGCACAGCCCATACATCACAAGCCGGGCATGCTCCATACGTCTCTATGCCAGTCATAAGGGGCACGCATCAGCTATAAGGGGTACGGCCCATACATATCTATGGTAGTCATAAGGGGCACGCGCCAGCTATAGGGGGCATGGCCCACTGTTAGGAAAATTTAGGGTTGGAAGGGCACAGCCCATACATCACAAGCCGGGCATGTCCCATACATCTCTATGGCAGTCATAAGGGGCACGAGCCAGCTATAAGGGGTACGGTTCATACATCTCTATGGCAGTCATAAGGGGCACGAGCCAGCTATAAGGGGTATGGCCCATACATAGCTATGGCAGTCATAAGGGGCACGAGCCAGCTATAAGGGGCACGGCCCACTGTTTGGAAAATATAGGGATGGAGGGGCACAGCCCATACATCACAAGCCGGGCATGTCCCATACATCTCTATGACAGTCATAAGGGGCACTAGCCAGCTATAAGGGGTACGGCCCATACATATCTATGGCAGTCATAAGGGGCACGAGCCAGCTATAAGGGGTACGGCCCATACATCACAAGCCAGCCAGCATTTTTGGTACCCAAGTTGCACGGCCTGTACATATGGAGTACTATGATATGGGTTAGGGTTAGGGTCACGGATATTCACCTGCCAGATGTACCTTGTGTGTCAATTCTTACCCAGCCAAAAGGGACATATTCGATGCCTGAGAGGCACGTTACTTGACTGGCATGGCCAGATGGCACAAGTAGGTATGAGATGGAGGCTGTCAATTTTACGTAGAGTAGCTGATCTTCCTATATACCTTGGTACCATGCGGCTGAGTGTGGTCAGTCCAATGCTAGAGGTGATGGTACAAATCCACCAGCAGCACACAGTCACTTTACCACTTTGATGGGCAGTATTGGTAGCTGAGGACCAGTGCTTTGTCTTTCTAATGTTTTTGTGGACAGTGCGTATGTCTTACCACTTTGTGCTGCTAAATGGGGGCATGCAGTTACCCAGAAGGTGCACGGTCCACTGTTAGGACAAGGTAGGGTTAGGGGGGCACAACCCATACATCACAAGCTGGGCATGTCCCATACATCTCTATGGCAGTCATAAGGGGCACACACCAGCTATAAGGGGTACGGCCCATACATCACAAGCCAGCCAGCATATTCAGTACCCAAGTTGCATGGCCCCGTACGTATGGATTACTATGATATGGGTTAGGTTTATGGACATTCACCTGCCACATGTACCTTGTGTGTCAATTCGTACCCGGCCAAAAGGGACATATTCCATGCCTGAGAGGCACGTTACTTGACTGGCATGGCCAGATGGCACAATTAGGTATGAGATGGAGACTGTCAATTTAATGTAGAGTAACTGATCTTCCTATGCTGAGTGTGGTCAGTCCAATGCCAGAGGTGATGGTACAAAACCACCAGCAGCACACAGTCACTTTACCACTTTGATGGGCAATATTGGTAGCTGAGGACCAGTGCTTTGTCTTTCTAATGTTTTTGTGGACAGTGCGTATGTCTTGCCACTTTGTGCTGCTAAATGGGGGCATGCAGTTACCCAGAAGGTGCACGGTCTACTGTTAGGACAAGTTAGGGTTAGGGGGTCACAGCC
>NW_023626457.1:0-2916 GCF_014905685.2 Nematolebias whitei | reverse complement strand
ATGGTAAGTCTCCACTTACCATTTGGTTTTAAAATTGGCCATAAAGGCGCAGAGTAGGTGCTATTACATTGTCTGATTATACCTTTGACCAAAAGGTCATCAATGATCTCCTGGACAGGCTGGTACGCTGCCAGAGGGATCTTGTATTGTCTGACAAATGTTGGCGGTACGTTGGGTGGGGTTGGGATCCTCACTGCGTGGAGTGAGGTCAACCCACAATCTGTTGTCAGTTGAAAATGACTTTTCATATTTTAAAAGAACTTGGCGAAGTTTGTCTCTTTCTTCATCAGATGTCAGAGCGTCGGCTTGGGCGACCACCTGATCAATCTGTGATGAGACTGATAAGGGTTCTTGCTCCTTGGGGAGCTCCAATGAATCCCTTTCCGAGTCGTCGGGCCTGTCTATGGGTAAGACACCATAGGTTTGAGGTCCTTGGTCGACGTCGTCGGTTGAGAAAAGAGCTATGGCCTGTGTTGGTTTTGTGAACCATACTGGCCCAGCTTCTTGACTCGGTACCAGGTTGTCTGGGAGTCCTCCCAGAAATGGAATGCCTAGTTCAAAATCATGAAAGTCAGTGGAAATCAACCATCCTAGCATAGCGTTTTTTGGGATCAGCATCTCATCCATGCCTGTGTTACACACAGCAATAGATGTGGTCCTGGAGTCAAGGCTCACTTGGTTCGTGGCTTCCACGGACAGTCCCAAGTTGAAAAATGCAGGAAAAGGTTGAAAATATGCCTGTTTATGGCTAATAGCTTGTCCAGCTATGATGTGGATTCGCACCATTAGGTTAATCACCTGAGGTGGTACTGTGGTGGTTTGGTTGCTAGCAACCTGGCAGGCCTCTGGAATGGTCTGCCCAGCCTTAAGGTTTGCTGTGTCTAGCACAGGAGGATCCTTTGTGGCTGGTTTTAGGGACCACAGCACCTTGTTGATGGTGTCCACGTGGACACCTAACCTTACCAAAATGTCAGAGCCTATGTAGGATGCATGTGGTAAGTTTTGGATAACGAGAAACGGGTGTACCAGTTCTCGTTGGTTCCAGTTCAGTTTTAGGTTAATGACTCCTTCTGCGGTCATTACCTGTGAACTATTGGGAACTAATGGAAAGCGGAAAGCTTTTTTAATTAGTTCTAGACCAACGTGTTTGTGAACCAAGGTTTCGTAGAAAGCTCGGTTAATTGCTGATATATCTGTCCACAGAGACAGAACAGCATTGTTGGTGTGGGACCCTTGGATCTCTACACCTTTAACTACCAGTGGTAGGTAGTGTTTGGTGGACTCTGACTGCTCCAGCTCACAGAGGAGGCTGTCTTGTTGGGTCAGAGTTTGGACCACTGGGTGGGTCTCTTTGGTTTCACATGATGTCAGAGGAGTACTCACCGGGCTCGTGTCCTCGGCTGAGGAGTCCTTTGCGCCTTCCGCGGTACCTGCTGTTGGGCAGTCTGTGTTACACTCCGGAGGCGTATCTATTGGCAGTGGTTTGCTCACTTTGGTCCACATCGTTTGATCACCATAATCTATAATCGCGTCGAAGCGATTTATAAAATCCTGGCCAACCAAAAATGGGAATGAGTCGACACGAGACACGTGTACCGGGTGGTACAGTGTCATTTTGCCAACCTGCATGTGAACCATTGCTATAGCTGTCAGGGTTGTTCTCTCCTCTGAGAGACCCTGCATTTCTATAGCACATTCAGAGAGAGGTATTATTCTGTCAACACCTGCAGCGGCTGTCCTCAGCTCCTCGAACAGTTTAGCTGACATAATTGTTATGTCTGCCCCACCGTCCAGGAGTGCTTCGTGTGTGAGGACACCTTCGAGTGTTACCGACAGGTACGCCTTTTTGGCGACCCCCCTTCTGATAAAGTTACACAGAAACCTCTTGGGTTTTTTCTGACGCTTCTTCACGCGTTCAGCTTTGTCTGTGTAATCTTGGTTTGTCTGAACCATCAGCACAGCAGTAGCTGTTTCTGAGTGTTCAGCTTGCGATGACTCGTCATCGTTTGTATGTGTGTTTACCCCCCCTCTTCCGATGAGGGGTTGTTTGAGGCAACAACAGCCATGTCTTGGCGAGTTCCACCGACATCTGTAATGTTGTCATTCGCGCCCTCAGATGTAATAGGGATTACATTACTGCATAGTGCTCCTGGTTGGGTTCCCGTGTCAGTGTGTTTCAAAGTTTCTAACAACCTGCGTATTTTCTCTGTCTCTTCCGAGCTCAGAGGTGTAGAGCCTTGTTTCTGGAACTTTTGTGATTTTTTCGCCTCGGTTCGTTTCGTCCGAGGTGGGGGACGGTCAGGTACGTCTTTTGGGGGTTCCTTTACGTACTGTCCCTGATTATATGGGTCCTCTCGGTTCCCATATCTTTGCGTCCTACGCTCACCCATTTTACGATAATCACGTTCATCCTCTGAAAGAGGAGCTTTTTTGTCCCAGCGTGGACCTTCATTACGCGGTTTGTTAGTTTGAAAATACTGCCTTTTCTCGCCTGTTTTAGGAGGTGGGGTCAATGCACGCCGACCTTCCAGTTCAAGATAGAGGGGTTTAACCTTTACAGCAGGAAACACTTCCATGGGCGTCTTAGCATGAGAACATGCCTCGAACACATTCACAGCACACTGTTTAATCTCACTGATGGATTTTTCTCTGAAATTTGCCATCATTTGTACTGATCGTTTAAAATCAGTGTGGAGATTTTTGCTGAAAACAAACTTGAAACCTTCTTCTTCCTCCATTCCGGTTTCATTTCTGTTACCAAAATAAGCTTGGAAGATTCTTTTGTAATAAACTCTTGGATGTTCAGTTTTGCCCTGCGTGACCTTGTCCGCAGCTGGGAAACCAGCAGGTCCCGTGCAGGAGTCGTACTCTCTGATCAAAGCTTCACACAGAAGGTTGTAATCCCTTCTCGTTGCA
>NW_023626456.1:0-2917 GCF_014905685.2 Nematolebias whitei | reverse complement strand
CTGTTGTGTTGTGATCTTGGTCCAAACCCTCACGAGAGTTCCTTACACGTTGGTGTGGGATCCTTGGATCTCTACACCTTTAACTACCAGTGGTAGGTAGTGTTTGGTGGACTCTGACTGCTTCAGCTCACAGAGGAGGCTGTCTTGTTGGGTCAGAGTTTGGACCACCGGGTGGGTCTCTTTGGTTTCACATGATTTCAGAGGAATACTCACCGGGCTCGTGTCCTCGGCTGAGGAGTCCTTTGTGCCTTCCGCGGTACCTGCTGTTAGGCAGTCTGTGTTACACTCCGGAGGCAATTCTATTGGCAGTGGTTTGCTCACTTTTGCCCACATCGTTTGATCACCATAATCTATAATCGTGTCGAAGCGATTTATAAAATCCTGGCCAACCAAAAATGGGAATGAGTCAACACTGGACATGTGTACCGGGTGGTATAGTGTCATTCTGCCAATCTGCATGTGAACCATTGCTATAGCTGTCAGGGTTGTCCTCTTCTCTGAGAGACCCTGCATTTCTATAGCACATTCTGTGAGAGGTATTACCCTGTTAACACCGGCAGCGGCTGTCCTCAGCTCCTCGAACAGTTTAGCTGACATAATTGTTATGTCTGCCCCACCGTCCAGAAGTGCTTCGTGTGTGAGGACTCCTTCGAGTGTTACTGACAGGTACGCCTTTTTGGCGACCCCCCTTCTGATAAAGTTACACAGAAACCTCTTAGGTTTTTTCTGACGTTTCTTCACACGTTCAGCCTTGTCTGTGTAATCTTGGTTTGCCTGAACCGTCAGCACAGCAGTAGCTGTTTCTGAGTGTTCAGCTTGCGATGACTGGTCATCGTTTGTGTGTGAGTTTACCCCCCCTTCTTCCGATGAGGGGTTGTTGGAGGCCACAACAACAATGTCTTGGTGTGTTTCACCGACATCTGTGATGTTGTCATTCGCGCCCTCAGATGTAATAGTGATTACATCACTGCATAGTGCTCCAGGTTGGTTTCCCGTCTCAGTGCGTTTCAAAGTTTCTAACAACCTGCGTAGTTTCTCTGTCTCTTCCGAGCTCAGAGGTGTAGGGCCTTGTTTCTGGAACCTTTGTGATTTTTTTCGCCTCGGTTCGTTTCGTCCGAGGTGGGGGACGGTTAGGTACGTCTTTTGGGGGTTCCTTTTCGGACTTCCCCTGATAATATGGGTCACCTTGGTTCCCATATCTTTGCGTCCTACGCACACCCCATTTACGATAATCACGTTCATCCTCTGAAAGAGGAGGTTTTTTGTCCCAGCGTGTACCTTCATGACGCGGTTTGTTAGTTTGAAAAGACTGCTTTTTCTCGCCTTTCTTAGGAGGAGGAGGCGATGCACGCCGTCCTTCCAGTTCTAGGGAGTGGGGTTTAACCTTTACACCAGGAAACACCTCTATGGGTGTCTTAGCATGAGAACATGCCTCAAACACATTCACAGCACAGTTTAATCTCATTGATGGATTTTTCTTTGAAATTAGCCATCATCTGTACTGACGTTTTAACGTCAGTGTGGAGATTTTTGCTGAAAACAAATTTAAAACCTTCTTCTTCCTCCATTCCGGTTTCATTTCTGTAACCAAAATAAGCTTGGAAGATTCTTTTGTAATATACCTTTGGATGTTCATGCTTCCCTTGCGTGACCTTGTCAGCAGCCGGGAAACCAGCAGGTCCCGTGCAGGGGTCGTACTCCCTGATCAAAGCTTCACACAGAAGGTTGTAATCCCTTCTCGTGGCATCAGGTTGATGCTCTATGAAGGTGAACACCTCTCTGTCCGAAGTGAGCCTTATCAGACTGATTTTATCCTCAAATGTAGCATTAGGATAACCACTCAGTCTGAAATCAAGGTCATTCAGATACGCTTTTGTTCCAGTTGAACCCATTGGGCCAGGTACAAAGCATTGTACATATTTTGAGAGTTTTTGAAGTTCATCTATTGAAAGAGGAAGTTTCAATGCTCTCTCTTGCCTGTTTGGTAGAGGGGACCTGTTCAGGTCTGTCCCTGCTCCTCTAGGTAAGGGTGGAGGTGTGTCTCTACACACATGTGGAGGTGGCAGAATGGGATTAAGAGCAGGAGGTGCACCACAATCCTTCTGAGGTGATTGTGGGTGACCTGGACTCTGACCTTGTTTGTCTTTGAGTTCCAGACCAGCTCGCCCCACGTCAGAAATCTTATTTGTCGCTGCGGCTAGTTTCTCCTCACAGGCTTTTAAGCGTTCCTGTGATGTTTGACATTCACTTTGTAAACGCACGCCTTGTTGGACTAACGCCTCCTTTTCCAATCTGCATTCGTTCAGAGCTTCTGATGTGAGCTGCAACTGTTGTCGTAGCACATCGTTGTCTGAACACAGTGCTTGGTACTGAAACTCTCTATCCCTAATCTTCTCCTCATATGAGTGAGCTTGTAATGACAGCTGATTTTGTGAGAGCTCCCTCTCACGTTGTACCTCATTTGCACGGGTCTCTTCATCAAGTTCAGACTGTGCCATGAATTTGAGATACACCTCTCTCTCTGCTGCATATGCTTTAGACAGCACGTCATTTTGTTCAACCTGTTGATCCAATTTGTCTTTGAGAAGCAGAGAAATTTTTGCTAACCGTTCAAGGCTCAGCTTTTTATTCTCTGCCACTGTGGCATTTTCTGCTAAACTTTTAAGTACCGTAGCTTTCTGAATTTCATCCATCTGTTCTAATGGTGTGCCAATTATTGGGTTTGTTAAAATATTTAAAGCTCCCTGGATGATGTCATCTTGTTGACTGTCATCTTCTGACTGGGAGTCTGAAAGGTCAATGTTTACCTCCTCTTTTTCCATTATCTCTTTATTTATTTTATTTAAATAAATAGACTGGAAGATGTTGTTTTTTTAGGTGGTAAAATAAATCAGAAAAGTTTCCTTTTTCTGATATA
>NW_023626455.1:0-2917 GCF_014905685.2 Nematolebias whitei | reverse complement strand
ACGCCTTCCTTCTAATTCTAGGGAGTGGGGTTTAACCTTTACACCAGGAAACACTTCTATGGGCGTCTTGGCATGACAACGTGCCTCAAACACGTTCACAGCGCACTGTTTAATCTCACTGATGGATTTTTCTCTGTAATTTGCCATCATTTGCACTGACGTTTGAATGTCAGGATGGAGATTTTTGCTGAAAACAAATTTAAAACCTTCTTCCTCCATTCCGGTTTCATTTCTGCTACCAAAATAAGCTTGGAAGATTCTTTTGTAATAAACTTTTGGATGTTCATTCTTGCCCTGCGTGACCTTGTCTGCGGCTGGAAAACCAGCAGGTCCCGTGCAAGAGTCGTACTCTTTGATCAGAGCTTCACACAGAAGTTTGTAATCCCTTCTCGTTGCATCTGGTAGACGCTCGATGAAGGTAAACACCTCTCTGTCCGAAGTGAGTCGTATCAGACTGATTTTATCTTCTACCGTAGCGTTTGGATAAGCTCTCAATCTGAAATCCAGATCTCTGAGGTACGCTTTCGTTCCAGCGGAGCCCAACGGTTCAGGGATGAAACGTTGTACATATTTTGAGATTTTTTGCAAGTCATCCATTGATGGAGAAGATATCAATGGTCTCACATGCGTGATCAGTTGTGGGGGTGTTACTCTGCCCGTTTGTGTAGGTGATTGGATGGGTCTAACAGCACCATGTGAGTAAAGAGGTCGTTGAGTAATTGGTGTATTAGTCCGACTTTGTTCAAGGTCTGGTTTGGATTCCAGGTCACCTTGAACAACATTCTGACCTTTTTCTATTGCTGCTATTAGTTTCGCCTCACATTTTTTTAAATGTTCCTGGGATGTACAGTAGTCACCTTCTAAGCGCATATGTAGCTTTTGTAGATTTTGTTTATCTATTTTGCATTGTTCCAGTTCAGTTTTTGCAAGCTGCAACTGTTGTTGTAGCACCTCGTTATCTGCACACGTGGCTTTGTACTGACGGTCTATTTCTTTAATCTTTTCATAAGATTTTGCTTCTAGTGACGCCTGCATTTCTGAGAGATCCTTCTCATGTGTTTTAGACATCCAGTCAAGGCGTTCCGACCGTTCATCCAATTCAGCTTTTAGAAGCAGAGAGATTTTTGCTAACCGTTCAAGGCTAAGCTTTTTACTCTCTGTATTTAATGTTCCTGCGGCCAAACTTTTCAGCTCTTCTTGTCTTTGAGCTTCATCAAGTTGTTCTAATTGTTGTATTTCTTTGCCAATTAGTGGATTTGTCAAGATATGTAAGGCCCCCAAAATGATATCATCATTTGTTGGTTTTGAAAAGTTGTCTTCATCTTCTTCGCTTGTCATTTTTCTTCTATTTAAAGATTAAACAGGAGAATTTTAATGTTTTAGGTTTTTCAAAATAAATAAAATCAGCAAAGTCTCTTTGTCTGATGTATTTACTTTTATTTAGTGATTTATCAATTAAACGTGCATTATCCTTTTAGCAAATGAGTAAACTTTTTCCAACTTTGTGAAAATCTGTAACTGTTTCTATTTTTAAAAAGTTAATGTTTATTTTTGTACCTTAGTTTTAAGGGATTACCAGTGAAATAAAACTGTTTTGGTGAATGCTCGTTTGCATAAATACCTTATAACTTTTAAAATGCAAGATAACAGTAATTTTCAGCTTTAAGGAACGTTTATTGACTCGAAAATGCCTTTTAGAAAGATTAAAACGTTTAATTTCACTGTTTAGACCTAAAAGCGAGTGAAACCTGTCTTCTCAAGGTTGTCCAGAAGATGTCAGCCTTACCTTACTAATCTTAACTCAGACACTGTTTGTGTTATCCACTAGGGGAGCTATAACTTCCTGTGGCGTTCGGTTGACATCCTGTTGTTAGCCGCTTAGCTTGAAGTTAGCTTCGGCTAAACTCGGTTAAAATCAACATTTCTGAACGGATTTTTTACACAAACGTGGCAAAATTTCAACAAACACGACTTCTTAGCCTGAACATGAGTTTTTGGAACTATATAGCAGCTTCATTTAGTGATTTTAAGCGTAGTTTAAACTCCGGTCGTTAGCTGTTTAGCTTAAAATTAGCATCGCTAGCGTTGTTTAAAAACATCGTTTTTTGACGAATTTTAAACTCTAACGTAGCAAAATTTCAGCAAATAGCTTCGAAGCATTTAACCAGTGTGTCAACAATCACTTTAGAGGCGTTTTTCAGCTTTAAAAAGCAGATTTTATTTCCCTATGAAAACGAATTTCATTTCCGGGTCACGTGACTGAAATCACCAATGGCAAAGCAGCGCAGGGTGAGAGGAAGTGACGTAGCCACGCCAGTCAGCCTTCTCAACCAATCAGAGCGCTCCACAACAGCGAATTCAACCAATCACGAAGCGTTTCCTCCAACTAGCAAGTTAGATTAGCGTGAAATAGTTCGTCACTTTTTCGTCTTTTAAACCATCAAAATGCACTTTTTCTGTTAAAAATTGTAACGAAACAACTCCTAACTGTGTCCTGAGACGGCGCTCAGCTTTTAAAACGTTTATCCATCTATTCAAAATACTCGTTCAAACTGAACAGAACCGAACCCACAGCCGGGTCTTAGCAGAACCTCGTACTTTTAAACAGAATAACGTCTTCCACAGCTCATCAGCTCTTAGTTACACGTAACAGACGTACAAATTCATCTTTCATAAAGACTCAATGACACAATTTCAGCTTTTAAAACATTACTAGCCCAACGCTTAGAACATGCAGCGTTTGCTTGAAAGGCGCAGCTCCAACTGCGTTCAATCACAGCTGATAAACTGTTATTTTTTCAACATGCCAACATTTAAATCAATCTTTACACGAATTAACAGTCATTCATGAGACGTGCGAGCCACCAGTTTGTAGTGAGTCACGTTGGTACGTGTCACTAGTTGTAGTATGACAATA
>NW_023626454.1:0-2918 GCF_014905685.2 Nematolebias whitei | reverse complement strand
AGGGGTTGAGATATGTTGCATAAACTTTTTCACTTGCTTCAAAATTCCATCATAAAATAATATTTATTGTTGATTTATTATAATAATTTTGACTATACTGTGGTCATATAGGGTTGGTTCAGTGTATGCTTCTGGCCCTCAGACCTTTTTTTGTATATGTATGGCATCAAACATTTATTTTATAAATATCTGTATGTGGCAGCATGGAGGCTCAGTTTGTAGACCTGTGACCTCTCAGCAAAAAGGTTGTTGGATCAAATCCCAGCTGGGGGCCTTTCTGGGTGGAGGTGGGGGGTGGTAGACGTTTCAGCGTGAGGGAAAAAAACCGCTGTAGCTTTTTTTTTTTTAGCTAGCTTAGTGCTACGTCAGGGCGCTTGGTTCTGTTGACAGGGCAGAGAGCCCTGCTTGTATAATGGTAGGAGAAACACTGTATATAAACCACCCACTCTGATTAATTGAGGAAACTAAGGTATGCTTTTTAGTTTTATATTGCTTAAATTATAGTTTCATGAAATGACTGGGGTGGCCAAAGATTAATTTTTGTTGGTCAAGACCACCATTGGTCACCTCTTGGCTCTGCCATTGTGAGTGGATAAAATAGCTCCCACCACTTGTCAGGATCCATCACTGCGCTGCCTCGGACAAGCAAAATACATATAACTCCTTCCAACTTGAATATCGCAGCTAAAATACTGTTTACTTGCATTTCCTGTTCAATTTCAGTCCAGAAAACGCTCATCTCAAAAACTACAAACATTCACTATTCAAATCCTTCAGCGACAGCGGACAATGGCGTACCACTTGATACCATTAGTGTTTTCAGAAGAATCTGTGTGAATAATAAGCTTAATGGATAAGATCTGATCACATTCATCTGCAGCACATTATTATTAATCGCTGCCCTGATTACATCACCTGACAAAAGCCAGGTTATTGTGTGTTAACACCAGGTTTTTCCCCACTCTTCTCTTCTGCTCTCAGCCTGTATTTATGTGGTGACTGAGTGCTGACGACAGCTCTGAGTTAGGGAGGGGAGACCGCACCAAGACCTAGAAATAATTACAACATCCTGCCCACCGTAGCTTCAGCACAAGCTTCTTTTCTTTTCCACCTCTAGGTGCAAAGTGTGACAGAATTTAAGAGCTTTGATTTCCAGATTAGGTTGGACTTTCTCTCATATTGAAATAGTGAGCTTGTTCCAGAGGAGAAAGGGGGAGAAACAGCAAAGGTTAGCAACTGACTAAGCACAATGTTAAAGTTCCGTGTACACACCTTTTTTATGATCAAATGACAATTTGTTATATGAAAGCCGGCTTTATAGAAGAAGCTTCTAAAACACTCTGCTGGGAAACAGGAAAACTGTGTAAATACCAGATAAATCAGTACATTTTGCAGCTAAAGTGAGGTCATTTTTCTAAAAAATGAGGAAAACTAGTGATAAATATTTGATGTTGTTAAGGCGGATAGAAACAAATGCCTTTAATGGACACCCAGGATAAAATGCTGGATGTCAAATTGCATTTTCCACTTAATCTGCACCAGTTGAGTTGTAAAGTGATAGTTCTGATATTTTTTAAAGTAGAGTTCTGTGCAAATGTTGCATACAATATCTTGTTGTTTTATATTGCTGTTTGAACAACCTCAGTTTGAGTTTAAATATGAATGATGAGCTAATGTCTAGTTCGGTTGGAGCCAAGACCGAAGTGGATTCAAACCACTCCCATTGCATTGCAGTTCATTGCAAATGTGATATTATACATTGTTATTTATTCCATTAATTTTGGATCACATCATTATTTCTCTATGTGGACCAACAAGCCTGGCATGTCAATCCGTCTGCAGTTTGAGTTGGGCTGAGGGGAGTTCCAGCACCCTGGTGCAGGCTCAGACTCTTAGGACCCATCCTCTTCACAATCTACATAGATAATGTAGGTCAGATCATCCCTGATGCATCTTTACATTTCTATGCTGACGACAGTGATTTGCTTTCGAGCTAAAACGGTTGCTGCGGTTTTCCAGTTTTTTGCAATCTGCTTTTGACATCATCCAGACAGATTTGTTCCGTCTCAAACTTGTCCTAAATGCCGACAAAACCAAAGGGATGCTTTTTTCAAACAAGAAGTCGGTCCCAGCAGCCCTTACCTCAATTTTATCTTCAAATGGTGTTCCTATTGAGTTTGTTGATCCTTACAAATACTTGGGTATCTTGGTTGCTTCGCATCTCTCTTTTAAGCCCCACGTCGAATACTTGGTAAGGAAACTGAAAGCTAAACTGGGTTTCTTTTTCAGAAATAGATCCTGTCTAACTCTTAAATGCTAGGAAACGCCTTGTAACTGCGACTTTCCTTCCCTCCATTGATTACAGTGACATTATTTACATGAAATTTACAAGCACCCTGCAGATGTTGAATGCTGTCTATCATGGTGCGCTAAGATTCATAACCGGGTGTAACTACCGTACCCACCATTGCACCCTGTATTCACTGGTTAACTGGACATCATTAACTTCACACAGACTTCTCCCACTGGCACATTTTCATCTTTAAATCACTTCTTGGTCTGCTGCCTTCATACATCTCCTACATGTCACTACATGAGTGCAGCTACAGCATGCGCTCTCAGGACATTATTACATGAATTGTTCCTCTGTACATACTGAACTAGGCAAAAGGGCCTTCTCCTACTCTGCTCCTGTATCCTGGAATATCTTGCAAAAGATCTGAAGCTCTGACCTTGACCTCGCTACGTGGCTTCAAACAACTGCTAAGTTCAGGACAAAAACTAATGCAGACATGTTCCTGTTTTTAGTATTTTACATAACTTTATAATATTGATGTTTTTTTTCTTCTTTTTTTATATAATTTTCTTCCATTTATTTTTTCAATTTATATGCCTTCTTTTATGATTTTCTACTGTTG
>NW_023626453.1:0-2920 GCF_014905685.2 Nematolebias whitei | reverse complement strand
GCCAGTTAAGAACAGGGATACCATGGTCCTTAAACCAGGTACTGGTACCTTTGGCACTATGTGCAGGTGCCAAGTCCTGTTGGAAAACAAAATCTGCATCTCCATAAAGTTGGTCAGCAGCAGGAAGCAGGAAGTCTCTAAAACTTCCTGGTAGACGGCTGTGTTGACCTATGACCTCAGAAAACACAGTGGGCCAACACCAGCAGATGACATGCCCCCCAAACCATCACTGACTGTGGAAACTTGACACTGGACCTCAAGCAACATGGATTCTGTGCCTCTCCTCTTCCTCCAGACTCTGGGAACTTGATTTCCAAAGGAAATGCAAAATGTACTTTCATCAGAGAACATAACTTTGGACATGTCATCTGCTGGTGTTGGTCCACTGTGTTTTCTGAGGTCTAAGGTCAACGCAGCCGTCTACCAGGAAGTTTTAGAGACTTCCTGCTGCTGACCAACTTTATGTAGATGCAGATTTTGTTTTCCAACAGGACTTGGCGCCTGCACACCTTTCCTACCAGAGAGCTGACATGTCCCAAGAGCCAGCTTTGGTAGGTTAATGTCAGAGTGCCAAAGCCTCTGCCTTTAGTTGTTGCCCATACAACTTTGCACCTGAACCATTTGGCCCCTCCTTCCCCACGGACAGAGGGCCGATCACTAGGTTCTTGCTGATGAGCCCCAGGCCTGGCTCCAGAGTGGGAGTGGGGCCCTGTAACCCACGTCTAGGTGAAGAACATCGAGCCCATTGCTTTGTCTTGATAACGTTTTGTAAAGTGGCCTGTCACCTGGGACCAATCTGTCTTGGGAGACTCTACCGAGGACAATTGTCCCCAACAGCATACGTAGCTCCTTTGATGGTTGAGAGACACAAAGTGTTTCACCATGATAAATTGGCAATTTATAAAGGAGTTGACACCCAGAACTGCTTTGTGGAGTACCACTAAAGAGGGCACCTGAGTACTACCACCAGCACATGTAGTACTACTGTTTGAGATCAATGGTTTTATTGTATAAATAAAGTATTGCTCTCCTGGTGATGGGATGATTGCATCAACTTTTGCAAGTAAGAAGTTTAATAAGTTTCAGATTTTTTGTTCTTTTATATCATAGAGTTTATTGGTTAGATCCATGAAAAAACGTTGTCCAAGGTTGCACAAAGTATTTGTTCAAAACTATCAGCAAGTTAAAGTGGCAAAAAGTAAGAGTTTAAAGAAGATTAGAGGCATACTGTACATTTGAGTAACAAACACAGAAGAAAGAACAGGCAACAGCTACTTGTGCCTTCAAATTTACTTGCATCATGTTTCATTTTCATTTTACAGTGTCTCTGCAGAGTCCTTGGAAAAAACAAACATACAAGACTTCTCTTATCAGTCGAGGCGTTTCTAGCTCTTCTGTTTCTGCAGGTCCAAGGTCAATACCACAATCAATATACTGCAACATAAAGCAGGACTTGTCCTTCTGCCCTTTGGTGAAAAGCACATAACATTATACAACGAGGGATTGATGGAAATAAACACAATTAGACTGTTTACATAGAACTGACCAATATGTGAATTCATGACACCATTAAGCTATGTGAGACCACTTTCAGCAGAACTGGGTATCTTAATATATTCCCTCCATCAAAAATTCCAATTCATAGCCCACATCCACAGATATGTCAAATTAATTCAAGCTGTGATCTGGGTGCTTAGATTAGCCACAGACTTGACATTAAAAGGAGACATGTGCATCAGCTCGTTATGAATATTTAAATGTCACTCCGCTTGTTGTGAAGTGGTCGCACTAACCACCGCAGTGAAAGTCAGAGTTAGACCCCACGAGCCAGGACAAACCAATCTGAAAGCCTGTCACGCTTACAGAATAACAAATATACAGATTAATACACCTAATCCTAAATTACAGATACATGATTGTATTCAATGTTGCAGATTAGCTTGACTTGATCTCTGTCACCTCTTATGCTTTTTCTTTGTTGTGATTAAAGGGACAATCATATTAAGGAATTTAAAACAGATTCTGCAGACACAATAATAATTGCTATAAAAATGATTAAAGGGAAGGGTCATGCTCCATCCTTTATCTTTAAATGTTCTTTTTTGGGGGTCACAGGGGTCACTGGTGGCCATGTCCAGCAGTCGCTGTGTGAGAGACGGGGGACACCCTGGACATTCTCCAGTCCATCACAGGGACACACAGAGACAAACAACCATTCTCTCTCACCTAGAGACAATTCAGAGTTACCAGTCAGTCTAACATGCATGTTTTTGATTTGTGGGAGGAAACTGGAGCACCCGGAGAAAACCCACACATGCACAGAGAGAACATGCAAACTCCACCCAGAAAGGTCGGGATTTGATCTGGCGACCTTCTCGCTGAGAGGCGGCAGCTCTAGCAACCGTGCCACCAGAAGGGTTATATTTTTAGAGCAAAACCAGTGACATTCTGCTGGTTTAATGAGGTGAAAAGGAGCCGTTGGTGTATAAAAGCATTACATGTCTGTGTTTAGTGTCATGTGCTCTACTGACACGTGATGGGTAATTAAAGGATATTTACCATACTGAAGAAAATATTTGGCTCTTTGGTAACTAGTATTTGGTAGGTTCATTCGTAATTCTGCATGAAGCTTGAAATGTATATTAAAACTGATCTTATGATTTGAAAGTTTTTGATCTTGTGATGTTGGAAAGTTTTCAGTTTTCTTCCAGTTTTAGTTTTGGACTCAGGTGGAGTCTTTCCAGGGCTTTTAAAGAGTTCCTTGAAGCCTCTTTTATGTTCTCTAGTTAGTTTTTATATGAGAACTCTTGCCAAGATCTGAGACCTGGTGCTCTCTAGAACCTGCTTCAGAGAGCATTGGGTGATATTTGTGCATCAGTGTGTTCCTGTATTCTGAGCGGTCCTCTGAGCCATCTTCCAC
>NW_023626452.1:0-2920 GCF_014905685.2 Nematolebias whitei | reverse complement strand
TTCTGACGCTTCTTCATGCGTTCAGAAGTGCTTGTGTAATCTTGGTTTGTCTGAACCGTCAGCACAGCTGTAGCTGTTTCTGCGTGTTCAGCTTGCGATGACTCGTCATCGTTTGTGTGTGTGTTTACCCCCCCTTCTTCCGATGAGGGGTTGTTGGAGGCAACAACAGCAATGTCTTGGTGTGTTTCACCGACATCTGTAGTGTTGTCATTCGCGCCCAGGGATGTAATAGTGATTACCTCACTGCATAGTGCTTTTGGTCGGCTTCCCTTGTCAGTGTGTTTCAAATCTTCTAACATTTCGCGCAATTTTTCTGTCTCTTCCGAGCTCAGAGGTGTAGGGCCTTTTTTCTGGAACTTTTGTGATTTTTTTCGCCTCGGGACGTTTCGTCCGAGGTGGGAGGCGGCTAGGTACGTCTTTTTGGGGTTCTTTTCCGGACGTCCCCTGATAATATGGGTCCTCTCGGTTCCCATATTTTTGCGTCCTCCGCTGGTCCCATTTACGATAATCACGTTCGTCCTCTGAAGGAGGAGCCTTTTTGTCCCAGCGTGCACCTTCATGATGCGGTTTGTTAGTTTGAAAATACTGCCTTTTCTCGCCTTTTTTAGGAGGAGGTGGCGACGAACGCCTTCCTTCCAATTCTAGGTAGTGGGGTTTAACCTTTACACCAGGAAACACTTCTATGGGCGTCTTGGCATGAGAACGTGCCTCAAACACATTCACAGCGCACTGTTTAATCTCACTGATGGATTTTTCTCTGAAATTTGCCATCATTTGCACTGACGTTTGTATGTCAGTGTGGAGATTTTTGCTGAAAACAAATTTAAAACCTTCTTCTTCCTCCATCCCGGTTTCATTTCTGTTACCAAAATAAGCTTGGCAGATTCTTTTGTAATAAACTTTTGGATGTTCAGCTTTACCCTGCGTGACCTTTTCTGCGGCTGGGTATCCAGCTGGTCCTGTGCAGGAGTCGTACTCTCTGATCAAAGCTTCACACAGAAGGTTGTAATCCTTTCTCGTTGCATCAGGTAGACGCTCGATGAAGGTAAACACCTCTCTGTCCGAAGTGAGCCGTATCAGACTGATCTTATCCTCTAGCGTAGCATTAGGATAAGATCTCAATCTGAACTCAAGATCTCTGAGGTACGCTTTTGTTCCAGATGAGCCCATCGGTCCAAGTACAAAGCGTTGTACATATTTTGAGATTTTTTGCAAATCATCCATTGAAGGAGAAGATATCAATGGTCTCACATGCGTGGTTGGTAGTGGGGGTGTTACTCTGCCCGTTTGTGTAGGTGTTTGGATGGGTCTAAAAGCACCGGGTGAGTAAAAAGGTCGTTGAGGTTTTGGTGTATTATCCCGACTCTGTTCAGGGTCTGGTTTGGATTCCAGACCACCTTGCCCCTCTTCATTACCTTTATCTGTTGCTGCTTTTAGTTTCTCCTCACATTTTTTTAAATGTTCCTGGGACGTTTGGTAATCACTTTGTAAACGCATATATAGCTCCAGTAATGTGTGTTTATCCATTCTGCGTTCTTCCAGCTCCATTTTTACGAGCTGCAACTCTTTTTGTAGCTGTTCATTGTCTAAGCACGCAGCTTGGTATTGACGGTCTTTTTCACTAATCTTGTCATAAGATTGAGTTTGTAATAACGCCTGCATCTCTGAGAGCTCCCTCTCATGTGTTTTAGACAGTGAGACAATGCGTTCCGACCGTTCATCCAATTCTGCTTTTAGAAGCAGAGAGATTTTTGCTAACCGTTCCTGGCTAGACTTTTTACTCTCTGGCTCTAATGTTCCTGCTGCCAGACTTCTCAGCTCTTGTTCTCTTTGAATTTCATCGAGTTGTTCTAATTGCTGTATTTGCTTGCCAATAAGTGGAGTTGTTAAAATATGTAAGGCCCCCAAAATGATATCATCATTTGGTTGGGGGTCGAAAGGATGCTCTTCTCCTTCTTCGTTTGCCATTTTTCTTCTATTTAAAATTAAATAGGAGAATTTAATGTTTTAGGTTTTTTCAAAATAAATAAAATCAGAAAAGTCTCTTTGTCTGATATATTTACTCTTATTTAGTGATTTATCAATTAAACGTGCATTATCTTTTAGCAAATGAGTAAACTTTTTCCAACTCTGTGAATATCTGTAACTGTTTCTTTTTTTTCTTTTTTTTTTAAAGTTTCTAATTTTTATTTTGTACCTTTTCCTTAAGGAATTACCAGTGAATAAAAATGTGTTTGGTAAATGCCTCTTTGCATAAATACCTTAATAACTTTTTAAATGCAAGATAACAGTGATTATTCAGCTTTGAGGAACGTTTATTAACTCAAAAATGCCTTTCAAAAAGAAAATACGTTTTTAATTTCACTAAAATAACCTAGAAAGCGAAGTGAAACCTGTGATCTCAAGTTTCCCAGGAGGTGGCAGTACAACCTTAATAATTTTAACTCAGACACTGTTAGTGTTGTCCAGTAGGAGTCGCTATGACTTCCTGTGGCGTCCGGTCGTTAGCTGTTAGCTTAAAATTAGCATCGGCTAGACTCGGTTAAAACCAACATTTCTGAACGGATTTTTTACACAAACGTGGCAAAATTTTAGCAATTAGACTTCGAAGAACTAAAGCAGCGCATCAGAATACAGCTTTTAAAGCGTTTTTGAACTTTAAAAGCAGATTTTATTTCCCTATGAAAACGAGTTTTCATTTCCGGGTCACGTGACTGAAATCACCAATGACAAAGCAGCACGGGGGGTGAGAGGAAATGACGTAGGCACGTCATTTATTTCTCAGCAAATCAGAGCGCTTCACGGCAGCTAATCCAACCAATCACGAACCGTTTTCCCAGCTAGCATGTTAGATTTATCTGAACAAGTCCGTCACTTTTTTCGTCTTTTAAACTGTCAAAATGCACTTTTTCTGTTACAA
>NW_023626451.1:483-2923 GCF_014905685.2 Nematolebias whitei | reverse complement strand
CTTCTGCGGCAGGAGCAGGAACTGAATCTTCTGTGGTAGGAACAGGAACTGAATCTTCTGCGGCAGGAGCAGAGTCTGTCTGGACCCCTCGGAACAGGAGAGGTGAGGAGCGTCCGCCGGGATCCCCTCAGAACAGGAGAGGTGAGGAGCGTCCGCTGGGACCCCCTCGGAACAGGAGAAGTGAGGAGTGTCCGCCGGGACCCCCTCGGAACAGGAGAAGTGAGGAGCGTCCGTCGGGACCCCCTCGGAACAGGAGAAGTGAGGAGCGTCCGCCGGGGCCCCCTCGGAGCAGGAGAAGCGAGGAGCGTCCGCCGGGACCCCCTCGGAGCAGGAGAAGTGAGGAGCGTCTGCCGGGACCCCCTCGGAACAGGAGAAGTGAGGAGCAGACGTGGGTTCAGAGATGGTGGTGACTACAGGGGTTTTTAAAGTCCTTATCTGTGTTAGTAATTGATTGTACTCAGGGAGCCGTGCAAGACCAGATATAGATAATAAAAAATTGTCCATCAGGGACAACACGGTGTCGATGGAAGCCGGGTTATCTTTAGCTGAACGGAATAAATCTTGTGATGTTCGGTTTATTTGCATAATTTCATGGGGTGAAAATGAGAATATGAAGGGAATGTCTCTATGTGGGGGTGTGGTGACAGGTGCCGCCCCCACTAGAAACCTGGGAGGTGGGACGGCGGAACACTCCCCCACAGTGTCACTGGGAGTACGCTCGGGAGGTACGGTCAGGCTGGGTCGGGCAGCCACGGCGCGGTGTGGTGGTGAGAGGCCGGATTCCGCCCTCACCAGGAACCTGGAAGGTGAGGCGACGGAATCCGCCCCTGTGGCGTCAAGTGGACCGGACTCGCCAAACCGAACAGGAGTGGACCGGAGCTCCCGCGGGACGTTGGATCTCGCCCCCACCAGAAACCTGAGAGGTGAGGCGGCGGATCCCGTTCCCACAGAAACACCGGAACCAGCTCTAAAATTCTGCTCAGCCGACGAGTCCGGGCCGGTCGCCGCGGACTGCCTCCGGAACTGCTTTCTGCCATTAGGGCGGCAGTGGGACGGCAGAAGGACAGGGACGGAGTGGAGCTCGTCCATCTATGGCTCGTGGAGGAAAAAAGAAAAAAGGTAAGTTTGCCGAGAGGGACCCTGCCCGCTGGGTTCTGGTATAGTCGCGTTGTAATGTCAGGATTTTCGAGGCAGGGGCGAACCCAGTATTGCAGACAGGGACTCAACTCAGTATAATACAAAAACAGATATTTAATGATAAATAAAGATACAAAATAACAGGCTGACGGGGCAGCAAAACTTACATAAACAGGATGATAAGGCACGGGAAACTCAGAAGGACTCAGAGAACTCGGAAGACTCAGGGGAATACAGGAGACCCAACGAATACGACGCGACAAAGAACAAGACTGACAGACGGCTTATATACAGGGACAAGACGAGACGTGATTACCAACAGCTGTGACAAGACAAGGGTGGCACTAATTGAACTAAAGAGAAAACACTACGGAACACAGACACAAACCGGGCCACCAAATGGTACCATCCTTATATATATATATATATATATATATAAATTGTGAAAAAAATTAATAAACTAACATGTATTGTTTAAATATTATTTAATCCATGCTCATTCTGCAGACTTTCAAAGTTGGTGTGTGTATGTGAACTCTGGTAAACTCTTGTAAATGTGAACTTTTGTCCTCTGCTCCTGCAAACGTCCTTGTATTCCACCACCTGCAGAGAGGCAAAGATACAGAACTTTTATCTAAACGGCTGAGGACGCTTTTCGTATCAATATGTTTTTCTTTTTCAGAGATTCTAGCCACATGAACAAAGACTTGTTACAAATCTAATTAAAAAATACCAGATCCACAATGTTTATCAGAATGTTCTAGTCACATGGACAGAAGACTTGTTACAGAACACGACTCAACAAGAAGAAAAACATCATCTCGTACTGATAACAAGAACTTGTGTATGGTATCAACCTGAGGAACTTATCCTCCCATCATGATAGAATGTTATTGTGACGCACGAAACATGTATAAATATATGTACTGTCTCTTTAAGAATCCAGTGTGCTGTGCTGTGCTTGTTCTGACTTCACGCAGGCAGCGGCTCCTTTCTGCAGAAAGAATAAACCTCGCGCTCCGTTTTGAGCTAAAAGAGAAATGTCTCTGGTTTTCTTTTTATTAAGAGTTTTTTAAAGTTTAGAACAATTATTATTTTCCACAAAAGTTTGGAGGCACCGCCGGGATACGCCTGGGAGTTCGTCCGGCCGACGGAGAATCACGACGGGGCTGATCACCCGGACCTCCGACCCTCCAAGTAGGACGTTTTGGGAGCGGGAGGACGTCTGGTTCTCCGGAGGGGGGATCAACTCCGGCCGTATTCGAAACAGGAAATCAGAGTCATCTACGATAAGGTAAATAAA
>NW_023626451.1:0-383 GCF_014905685.2 Nematolebias whitei | reverse complement strand
GAGGTAAGCTTTCATTAGGAAAGCCGAGGTAAGCTTTCATTAGGAAAGCCGAGGTAGGCTCGTCTTGATAAAGAGGGCTGAGGAAATAAAATAGTTTCGTCTTAAAGAAAAGTGACTAACAAAAATAAAAATGGGAGCGACAAAAAGTAAGAATCTAGATTATATACCAAACGGTTCGGTTGCAGAAAAAATGAAACGCTTATACGGAAATTCCTGTCTAAGTTTCGTTTCTCAGTGGCATTACGAATTTGGTTTTCCTAAAAATGGATCTTTAGAAACCGAAGACATTCAAAAACTCGAAGAACAATTATTGCAGCAAAAGCAGAGCATGATTCAGATGAAGAATATACCTCAAAAGGTTTACTTAACGATGCACAGACATG
>NW_023626450.1:0-2923 GCF_014905685.2 Nematolebias whitei | reverse complement strand
AAACAGGACTCCAGTCAGCCAACAGGTGAAAAGGAGGAACCCAGACCAGTGGTCATTCCATATGTTGAGGGAGTATCAGAGAAACTGAGACGTTTATTTTCTAAACATAACGTCCCAGTGGCTTTTAAACCCCAAAATACATTACGGAAAAGACTGGTTCATCCCAAAGATCCAGTCCCCCGGCACAAACAGAGTAATGTTGTGTATGCTATTCAGTGTCAGGAGGGCTGTGATCAGTCTTACATCGGGGAAACAAAACAGCCACTGGCCAAAAGAATGGCCCAGCACAGAAGATCAACATCATCAGGCCAGGACTCTGCGGTCTACACTCATCTCCAGGCCAGCGGTCACTCTTTCAGGGATGAAGATGTGCACATCCTGGATAGAGAGGAACGATGGTTTGAGAGAGGAGTAAAGGAGGCCATCTTTGTGAAAAGAAACCGTCCATCGTTAAACAGGGGTGGAGGCCTACGTGTTCAATTGTCCCCCTCTTACAATGCTGTGATTGCTAGTATCACTCAGCCCTCTGTGAATAGTACACAGCCGTCAGTGTGCTAATGATCCATTGTTAGGCTGATGGTCCTTCTTGAGCATGTGATCAGCTGGTTTTGGTTGTCAGCAGCAAAACTTGTTGATCCACTCTGAGAAGGTGCTATTTAGGAGACTGAGCTGAATACAGCACCTCAGACTGAAGAAGTCTCTCGGACGAGAGACGAAACGTTTCTACATTTTTTGTTGTTTTGCTTTGTTTTGGGTTTTTTTTAATGTCCAGAGGACCAGATTTAACTTTTTTAGATCATCCCCAGCAGTTTGAAACTCAACTCCTCGATCAAAGGACATAGAGCAGAAGGAATACTCCTGAAAGCTCAAAACAAGCTGCTCAGTGAGAGAATAAGACAGATACACTTCACCATTGAAGCTCTCTCACTCAAAATGGATCAGACCCTCCAGAAGCTGTCTACTCTGCTACCATTTCCTCTGTTGGAAGAAGTTTCTTGTTTCGTTGAAAAGGCCCAGCTATCACAACATCAAAAGAGCAAGGAACGTCAAAAAAGTAAGTTTCTAAAATTACAACAGAGTGGTTTTCTCATCACAAACCATCAGTCAAGATCAGGAGTTTGTTGCCAACACTAATTTTCAGGACCAGTGGGTTAGAAATTTGTCTAACAGGACATTGACACAACCTGAGAAAGATGTGCTGGCAAAAGGACTAAATTTTGCCATCTCCCCTCAAGAAATACCTGTTGTGGAACTAATCACGGCCACTGAATCCGCGATTAGGAACAACAACTTGACGGAAGGAGAGGCAGAACATCTCAGAATGGAAATATCAGCAACCATCTCCAGTGCCAAACCGCCTCCTTCAAACCTCACACCACAGGAAAGGAAAGCTGTAACATCACTCAGCCAGGACCAAAACATCACCATTTTACCAGCTGATAAAGGAAGATGCACAGTAGTCCTCAACACTTCTGATTACCGGGAAAAAATAACTACACTACTGAGCGACCGTAACACCTACGAGACCCTGAAGAGGGATCCAACCAGTGCCTACAAAAAGAAAGTCACCGATTACCTGTAAAAACTTGAAAAGGAGAAAACAATCAATCGATCTTTGTATTATAGATTGTACCCAGGGGAAGCCACTCCCTGTCTTTATGGACTCCCAAAAATACACAAAGAAGGAACACCACTCAGACCCATCGTCAGCAGCATGAACTCAGTGACATACAATATTGCTAAACATCTGGCTGATATTTTAGCTCCTCTTGTTGGAAACACACCTCATCACATAAAGAACTCCATTGATTTTGCTAACAAAGTTCAACACTTGAAACTAACCCCAGGAGAAACCCTTGTATCGTATGATGTGACTTCTCTTTTCACATGCATACCCATCTCTGAAGCAGTAGAAACCGTCAGAAAACTTCTACAAGACAAGGACTTAATCAACAGGACCAACTTCACCCCAGACCAGATCTGCACCCTGTTGGATCTCTGCCTCTCCACCACTTATTTCAAGTTCAATGACATTTTTTACAGACAGAAGCACGGCTGTGCCATGGGATCTCCAGTGTCACCCATTGTTGCCAATCTCTACATGGAGGAAGTGGAACAGAGAGCCCTACACTCCTATGAGGGAATAAAGCCAAGCCATTGGTTCCGTTATGTGGATGACACCTGGGTCAAAATCCAAGCCAAGGAAATAGAAGCGTTCACCAGACACATTAACTCGGTCGATAACAACATCAAGTTCACCAGAGAGGATGCAAACGACAACAAGCTGCCTTTTTTGGACTGTTTGGTTCAGATGGAGAGAGAGGACAGCCTCAACATTGAAGTGTACAGGAAACCAACCCACACAGACCAGTATCTTCTGTTTGACTCCCACCATACACTGGAACACAAACTCTCTGTCATCAGAACTTTACAACATCGGGCCGAATGCGTCCCCACAAAGACAGAAGGGAAGGAAAAGGAACTGAAACACGTTCAAGAAGCTCTTCAAACATGTGGATATCCTAACTGGGCTTTTGTCAAGTCAGCGAGGAAATCTACAAAACACACCAATAAACAGAAAAAGGAGAACAACAGACGTAAAAACATTGTCATCCCTTATGTTGCTGGAGTATCAGAGAAATTCAGAAGGATCTTCAACAAACACAAGATCCCAGTACATTTCAAACCCAGCAGGACTCTCAGACAGAGGCTGGTCCACCCTAAGGACAAGACACCCATACACAAACAGAGTGGTGTAGTGTATGCGGTCCAGTGCAGCGAGGACTGTCCAGACCTCTACATTGGAGAAACTAAACAGCCTCTTCACAGACGCATGACTCAACACAGGAGAGCCACCTCCTCTAGACAAAATTCCGCAGTTCACCTCCACCTCACAGATAAGGGACACTCTTTTGAGGACCAA
>NW_023626449.1:0-2923 GCF_014905685.2 Nematolebias whitei | reverse complement strand
AAATTAGCCATGTTGTTATTTTCCATATTTTGCCAATTAACGTAAATGTGTGATGTGTTAAACTTTGATTCTGTTAATAAATGACCCACTGTCGTTGGTGAGTCAAAGAAAATTAACGTCTCACGTTACATTTCTAAATTCAATGCACATTATATACAGTCCAGAAAAATGAAAGAATCCGTTTAATTTATGAATATATGACAGCTTATGTTCATCTACACCCTGATAATATGGGTCCGCTTGGTTCCCATATCTTTGCGTCCTACGCACATCCCATTTACGATAATCACATTCATCCTCTGAAAGAGGAGCCTTTTTGTCCCAGCGTGCACCTTCATGACGCGGTTTGTTAGTTTGAAAAGACTGCTTTTTCTCGCCTTTTTTAGGAGGAGGCGGCGACGCACGCCTTCCTTCCAGTTCTAGGGAGTGGGGTTTAACCTTTACACCAGGAAACACTTCTATGGGCGTCTTAGCTCGAGAACATGCCTCAAACACATTCACAGCACACTGTTTAATCTCATTGATGGGTTTTTCTCTGAAATTTGCCATCATTTGCACTGACGTTTTAAAATCAGTGTGGAGATTTTTGCTGAAAACAAATTTAAAACCTTCTTCCTCCTCCATTCCGGTTTCATTTCTGTTACCAAAATAAGCTTGGAAGATTCTTTTGTAATAGACTTTTGGATGTTCATTCTTGCCTTGCCTGACCTTGTCAGCAGCTGGGAAACCAGCAGGTCCCGTGCAGGGGTCATACTCTTTGATCAAAGCTTCGCAGAGAAGGTTGTAATCCCTTCTCATTGCATCAGGTAGACGCTCGATGAAGGTGAACACCTCTCTGTCCGAAGTGAGCCTTATCAGACTGATCTTATCCTCAACCGTAGCATTAGGATAACCTTTCAGTCTGAATTCAAGGTCTTTGAGGTACTCTTTTGTTCCAGTTGAACCCATTGGTCCCGGTACAAAGCGTTGTACATGTTTTGAGATTTTTTGCAAATCATCTATTGAAGGAGGAAGTATCAACGGTCTCTCACGCATGGTTGGTAGTTGAAACTTGTGCAGGTCTGTCCCTATCACCCGAGATGAGGGTGGAGGTGTTTCTCTACCCATATGTGGAGGTGTTTCTCTACCCATATGTGGAGGTGGCAGAATGGGATTAAGAGCAAGAGGTGCACCAAAATCTTTTTGAGGTGTTGGCGGATGACCCGGACTCTGTCTACGGTCTTCTCTGAGTTCCAGACAAACTCGCCCCACGTCAGAACTTTTATATATTGCCGCGGCTAGTTTATCCTCACATGCTTTTAAGCGTTCCTGTGATGTTTGACATTCACTTTGTAAACACATACATTGTTCGAGTAATGCCTCTTTTTCCAGTCTGCATTTGTCCAGATCTTTTGATGCGAGCTACAACTCTTGTTGTAGCATCTCATTGTCTGAACGCGCAGCTTGGTACTGAAACTCTTTATCCCTAATCTTCTCCTCATATGATTGAGCTTGTAATGACGCCTGAATTTCTGAGAGCTCCCTCAGATGTGCTCTAGACAGCATGACATTTCGTTCAACCTGTTGATCCAATTCCTCTTTAAGAAGCAGAGAGATTTTTGCTAACCGTTCATGGCTCAGCTTTTTATTCTCTTTCACCGTGGCTCCTTTTGCTAAACTTTTCAGTTCTTCCGCTCTTTGAATTTCATCAAGTTGTTCTAATTGCTCTAATTGCTCACCAATAATTGAATTTGTTAAAATATGTAAAGCTCCCAAAATGATGTCATCTTGTGATTGGGAGTCTAAAAGGTCAACGTCTTCCTCTTCTCCTGCCATTATCTTCTATTTAAAAATTAAATAGGAGGATGTGGTGTTTTAGGTGGTAAATTAAACAGAAAAGTTTCCTTTTTCTGATATAATTACTCTTATTTAGTGATCTAGCAATTAAACGTGTATTATCTTTTCAGCAAATGAGTAAACTTTATCAACTCTGTGAATATCTGCACTGTATCTTTTAAAAAGTTTCTAATTTTTTATTTTGCACCTCCATCAGAGGAATTACCAGTGAATGAAAAAAAATGTTTTGGTAAATGCCCTTCTGGCATAAATACCTTAATCACTTTTTAAATGCAAGATAACAGTAATAATTCAGCTTGAAGAACGTTTATTAACTCAAAAATGCGTCTGACAGAAATAAACACGTCTAATTTCACCCAAAATAACCTAAAAACGAAGTGAAACTGTGATATCAAGTTTCCACAGGAGGGGGCAGTATAACCTTATTTTATTTTAACCCAGACACTGTTAGTGACGACCAGCAGGAGTCGCGATGACTTCCTGTGGCTTCTGGGGACATCCGGTCGTTAGCTGTTAGCTTAAAATTAGCATCGGCTAGCGTGGTCCAAAAACACCATTTAATGACGGATTTCAAACTCAAACATGGCTAAGTTTCAGCGATTAGGCTTCAAAGAAACGGAGCAGCGGATCAGAATCCAACTTTAAAGCGTTTTTCAACTTTAAACAGTAGATTGAAATTCCCTATGAAGACGAGCTTCAATTCCGGGTCACGTGACTGAATCTACCAATGACAGAACAGCAACGGGGGTGGGTTCTATATCGCTGACTCAGAGGAAGTGACGCAGACACGTCACTCATTTCTCAGCGAATCAGGCGTACCACACAGCCGTTTTCGACCAATCACAGATCGTTTTTCCAGCTAGCGTGTAGCATTTAGCATGAACATTCCAGGACAACTTTTCGTCTTTTAAACTGTCAAAATGTACCATTTTCTGTTAAAAATGTAATGAATAAGCTCTCAGCTTCACGGAGACGGCGCTCCTTTCTTAAAAACGTCTCTTTCTCCAAACACGACTCGTTCGAACCGAATCAGAACCGAGCCGGACCAGAATCACGTCTGGACCACAGTTTAAACAGAATAAAGCGT
>NW_023626448.1:0-2924 GCF_014905685.2 Nematolebias whitei | reverse complement strand
ACTTGCCAAATTAATGTAAATGTGTGATGTTAAACTTGATTCTGTAAATAAATGACCACGTTCATTTTGATGGGTCAAAGATAATTAACGTCTCCGTCCACATTTTATTAAATTCAATGCACGTCATTATTCAGTCCAGAAAAATGAAAGAATCCGTTTAATTTATGAATATATAATGCATATGTTAATCTACATCATGTATGTTCCCATACAAAGACGAAATTAGTTCTCTGCATTTAACCCATCGTACCTGGGATACACCCAGTGGAGCAGTGGGCAGCTATGTAAGCGCTCAGGGAGCAATTCGGGATTAGGTGTCCTGCTCAGAGACACCATGAGATGTGCAATGACCGGGGATTGAACTCAGGACCTTCGGGTCCCGGGTCAGCTGCTCTGCCCCTACACCATCGCAGCTCCTTATGACAAGTCATTATACTCCGTTTCAAGTAGGTATCTCTGCAGACAAATTCAGAAAGCGTTTCTGGGGGGCCACATCTGATTAGACGAGGCATATCCGGGGGCCTTATCTGATTGGACTATAGGAAAATGGGCGTGTCTGGGGGGCCATATCTGATTGGAGGATAGAAAAATGGGCGTGTCTGGCCGGCCACCTCTGATTGGACGATAGAAAAAAAGGCTAAATGATAAAAAGCCGTTTGTGTTAACCATAGACATATTATGTCTAAAAACAAGGCGGTATTGGCAGATTATGTTAAGCACAGACATATTATATCTATGGTGTTGTAGTGAACTAAGCCTAAGGTCAGGATTTGACCTTAAGGACCTTATGGGACAGAACTTGTCATTTCATTGATTTGAATCCAGAAATACAGGTTGACCCATCCTGAGACTTTCTTTCTTGAAAATTCAAGTGAAAGAACACTCTTTTCTATTATCATTACTATTTTACAAATGTTTGATAATCAAAGTGTTTTAGTTCAAACCATTTTAGATGTTGTAGTGAACTAATCAATTTTTATTAACTGTGAAACAGTAATAATGATTTTTAATCCTCATGCAAAGTTAGAATTCATGTTAAGGTCTGTTACAGAGTAATTATGCATTTTCTGATTTTCTGTCTTTGAATGAGCAGGGTAAGTTGGTCCAAGGTTGGACTCAACGCAGACAAGTGTTGGAACGAACTATCTTGTTTTTACATCCTCTCAGACGTAAATAGAGAAGCTGGCACCTGTTGGCACCTGTGTTTCCGCCAACTCGTCTAAATATCCCTCTCGTCTGTCTAAAAACATTTTCAATCTGTTCCATAACATTCTTGCTGCTTTTCTGACTCCTAGTGACCTCTTACGTCACAAAACACACCCCTGTCTGGTCGATATTGACCAATCAGAAACTCCCAAATGAACCGGAAATAGAGCTCTTTAAAATGTCGGTACTTCCTAGTTCAAACCAGTGTCGAGAGAGTGTCGAGAGAGTGTCGAGGGTCGTGTTTGGAGTCGTTGCAGCTCCCGTGCTGGGAAACAGGAACACAGCTGTTCCTACGGAGACGCTGAAAGGGTGCGTTGAATGGACTTTCGTACCGGTGGAGACATCTCCAGGTAAAAGAGTCGAGTTATACCACCTAAGTGTACTGGGGAAGAAGCTGAGAAAAGCCCGGAGAGTGCCGTCCTGAATGCTGACACAAACAAACCCCCTCACCCATCTTTTTCTCCCTTTAAACTTCATCTTTCCATCTTTAAAATTCTTCTATCAGGTAGAAATCATTCCAGATATTTTAGAAATGTCTATGTAAAGTTCTCATCCACCGCCGTGTGGGTAATCAAAATTGTACAGCTTGCTAAAATTAGCCATGTTGTTATTTTCATATTTTGCCAATTAATGTAAATGTGTGATGTGTTAAACTTTGATTCTGTTAATAAATGACCCACTGTCGTTTGGTGAGTCAAAGATAATTAACGTCTCACGTTACATTTCTAAATTCAATGCACATTATATACGGTCCAGAAAAATGAAAGAATCCGTTTAATTTATGAATATATCTCAGGCACATGTTCATCTACAGTGTTAACTTGTTCGACATTAGTGGCGTCTCCATAACTTCTCTTTCCGCCTCTCATAACACAGAACTTCCGGTTACATTTCAAAATAAGAGCAATATAACTGTGTAGTGGGGAGAGCTAAATGTTTTGTTTTTTTTTGCTTCAGAAGCTTCATATTTCATTTTACCCAGACCACACTCAAACCAACCTGTGTCAGGTGCAGCTACAACCAAGAACTAAAGAGAATCTTCTTGTGTTTGACAGCAGATATAACGCTGGTTCTTAGAAACCTTCAGTTTTAAAAAAGAGCTCACGTAACTTAACTAAAGAGCAGCAAATACAGCTGCCAATCAGTGTTTGCCCCCCACAAATGCCTATTAGCCAGAAATGCCCAC
Source organism: Nematolebias whitei (assembly GCF_014905685.2). NCBI lineage: Eukaryota > Metazoa > Chordata > Actinopteri > Cyprinodontiformes > Rivulidae > Nematolebias > Nematolebias whitei. The sequence goes on along the minus strand of NW_023626448.1, from coordinate 532 downwards.
TTTTGGTCTGCAGAGAACGCCTTCTCCTCAGTTTCCTGATGCTGCTCAATAATCCAGGCAGAAAAATCTAACAGTTAAGTCGGGTCCTCTGGACAAATTAAAAAAATGCTGAAACATTTAGTCTTTTATCCAAAAGACTTCTTCAGTCTGAGGAGCTTCAACAAACTAGGGCTGCAACTAACGATTATTTCAATAATCGATTCATTGGCCGATTATTTTTTCGATTAATCGATGAATCGGCAAAAAAAAAGTTTTAATTTCCACCCCTTTATTCCAAAACTGAACATTTGACTGACATAGCAATTCACACAAAAAACAGGTTTCTATTTTACTATTCTGTTAGTAAAATATTGAATAATAAAAAATAAAAGTTCGTCACATAGCTTAAAAAAATAAATGTACACAAAAATATATACAAATGTGTCTTTATACCTGCACAGTATGTAGCTACTTTGTAAAATGTGTCCTTGAGGGAAGAGTGTAACCTGGATTAAAAGAGTGGATTATTGTAACCTGGATTAAAAGTGTGGAT
>NW_023626447.1:0-2925 GCF_014905685.2 Nematolebias whitei | reverse complement strand
TCTGTATCTACTTTCCCGCTTGGCGTTTGCCTCCCTCTTTCTTGTCAACTTATCCTCATCTCTCAAGCATTCTTTAATTTTTCCCACAATTCCAATTTGCTCCCTTACTGGTTTAAAACTTTCCTGCTCACACTTTTGTAACCTGTGTGTTATCTTGTTATGCCTGTTATGATTGTCTATTGTTAATGGATTGAAAATCTACCGTTGCTGTTGTCATTATTCTTTGTTTGTAAATGAGTCTTCTAGGCTCAATGGGATTAACCTGCCTAAATAAAAATCGAATCATTTAACATAGTTAAACAATGTTTTAACTTTTTCTCCCAACAACGTATGACCACCTGTCGGGCTGCTACATCGTTTTTTTTTTACTTCTACTGACTTATTTCTGCTCATTTCTGATACCATTTGACTGTTTCATGCCAATATCAACTAATTCTACCTAGGTTTTAAATCAATCCTACTGTTACCGCGTACTTCAGCACACTTCCTTCCGGTGATTAGAAATTATTTCTGCTTATTTATTGTTTCCTAATTTAAGCTCCTTTATTAATTCTTTAGTTTGTAATTAGTTGTTTTAAGGTAATTAACGCATTTACTCATGACTTCCAGGTTATCAATTCTTCCTTAATTTTCTGAATTTGATTATTTTGACCTTTTACATTGTCTCAAATTAATTAATTAATCAAAACCGACTTCCCCTCTTTTTTTCTTTTTTCTCTCTTCCCTGGACGGTCTGAAGCCTTCACACACACATGCACGCGACTCAGGACACAGTTATATTAACCCCAATAAAATATTATTTTGTGAAAATGTATGTTGACTCTTTTTTTTTTCTTTTTTTTTTTTAACAAAAAGGTATCCCATACGTATCTTGTGACTATTGTTATGTTATAAAAATAACATAATTATATAAGTTATTACTTTATATTGTTATTATTATTATTATTGTTATTTATTTATTTATTTATTTTTGATCGTCACGTCTTTCACGTTTTAGCGTTTTATTCTTGCATCTAACCCAGTCCCGCACCCACTTAATAAAAACCTCTAATTTTTAAGCGAGTCTAATTGACACTGTTTTTAAGCGAATCACCAATTTCGCAAGATTACAGTAAACTTGGTCTTAGAGTTACAGAAGCCGACGGCGAATAAATCAAATATATCCTAGAACCCCGCTTCCTCTCTGGAACTTCGTCAAATTCCAGTTGGCTCGACCACTGCGTAATATTCTGGGACTGGTTTTAACTCTCACTCAGCTCCGCCCTATACTTAAATAAACGTCCAATTTTAAGCAAGTTTAATTGATACTGTTTTTAGTTGGATCACAAATTCAACAATGTTTACAGCAAAACATGATCTCAGGGTTTCAGAGTAAGCGGCAGATAAATTCTTTACATCTATCTTAGAACCCTCACCCCCCTGTTTCAAAGCCCCCGTAGGGGCATTTGATTTGCTCGATCAATGCGTGATCATTCTGGAGCTGGTTTTACGTTTACTGTATTTTCATTTCTACGCGCTACCGATCATAAAAACGTACTTATTCTGTTTTATTGAGTTCAACACACTGACTTTTAATTTGCCTATTTAAAACCCAATGACAGATTTCGATAAAAAACCAGGTATCTGCTTACCTGTATTGTGAAGATACTGGCGCCAGGTCAGTGTGAAGAACTCAGCTTGCCCTTCCTGCCTGCCCATATCTCGGTGGGACCTCCAATTGTTGATTTGCGTCTTCGCTCCGCCCGAGTTCGTTGTTATGGCTTGTTGTACAGGAACAAGGAAGGAAAAACTAAGTTACACTAAAAACAGGACAGAGTCGCTATTTTAAGTTCACACGTATATTTAATAGATAATAGTCACAAGATACATTTTTAGGAATACAATTTTGGTTAGTAATTATTGCAAAAATAAAATAAAAGTGATGAAGTATATGATTGAATGAATTCGCATTCATTCTGACCAATACGACCTGCACAGTTGTGCAGCTCGTGCTGCATGGTTCTGATCTGCTCTGGGCGGTTCTGTTTCTCTCTCCTGAGGGGGGAGATGCTTCATGCTTTTATAACCTGTCTGTGGTTCTGCCCCGTTTGGAGCAACACAGAACTTACAACCTCCCCCAAAATGTTCCTTTGTCTAACTTTCACAGTTTTCCTTCTAAGTGTTGTTGGAGTTTCATATTTTCCTATGAAACATATCAATGTCGTTTTTATTAAATGTGCATGTCTTTCTTCAACTATATAATCACAACTTTTATCTAATTAAAAATGTTCATCCTAGATACTTACTTTATATATATGAAAACTGAAGCAAACTTCACCAGAGTGTTCAACCATGTTTAATGCAGACAATAAAACTCACTAAATAACTCTTGACTGCAGCATCCTATTGAACAGTTTCAGATAATCAGAACAAAGAAAGTTCAATCTGTCCTAGTCCTCAAAATACACTAACTACTCCTTGCAACCTCTAATTTTCATACTAATACATCAGAAATATTAAACTAACATTAGATTGCAAAGTATTAGTTATTTTAATCTAACAATTAGACTAAACATTGATCAGAACATCATCCCCGCCTCAACAGGCTTTAAGGAAAACTCTTCATGTTTGTATATGAGGTCAAGCTGTCATATAACTTATAATCTGGAATGTATCCATTAGTCCTGGCCGGCCGTAAAACCTCGTATCCATAGCAACGCAGCTTTCTAAACCAATCAGAGGGTGAGGCCTCTATAACATCAACAAGAAAGTTCTGTTCACCTCCCCCTATCGTGCTCAATTTTCTGCTGAGTTTAAACAAAGGATCTGATGACAGAAAATGCCTGTCTTCTTCAGCTATACACAGATTTTGTTGAAGAGTAAATAAGTTTCACCAATACATAAAACTAAAGAATTAAGCACACAAATATATTTTATTTCACAACA
>NW_023626446.1:0-2925 GCF_014905685.2 Nematolebias whitei | reverse complement strand
GGGTATTCCCTCGCGCCACACACGTTTTCAAAATGCGTGGAGTTGGCTTTGCAGCCGCTACACAGACCAGGGATGAGAATTCTGTTTTATCTGGACGATCTGTTGCTGCTGACCCGTTTCCAGACAGGAGGCAGCAGTGCAAACTCAGGTGCTGACATCACACCTGCAAAATCTGGGCTTCACCATAACGGGGAGAAGAGCTCAGTTCACCCGGCCCAGACGATCGTTTATCTGGGAGTGGAGCTAAACACGGTCACTATGAGGGCTCGTTTATCTCAGACGGGAACCGAAGCTCTAAAGGACCAGCTCCACCACGTGAAGCCGGCAGAGTGATAACAGCTGTTTCTGTCATAAAGTTATTAGGGACGATGTTGTCTGCTCACACGGTGCGACGCCTCCAGAGGTGGTTCGCTCGTTTGCGTGTGGATCCAGTGAGGCAGAAGAGACGGTTGATCGCTATGCCCCCCTCCGTGAGAATCGACCAGAGACACTGGGGAAACCCTCTTGTTCTGTCGGAGGGAGTTCCCGTCAGCAGACCTACGTCAAACGTCTCAGTTTTCACAGACGCGTCCCTGTCAGGCTGGAGAGGCACATACATGTCTCGAGCTGTGGGGGCGCTATGGCCACCCCACACAGCAGCTCATATAAATGTTTTGGGATGTCGCACGGTGTTGAACGTGATTCAACATTTTGCTCCTGTGCTGAGGAACCAACATGTTCTGATTCACACAGACAAGTGACTGCAGCATTCATAAACTGCAGTCAGCCCAAATGTTACACATTGCGAGACAGCTGCTGTGTTGAGCACACCAAATCTGCTCTCTATCAGGGCAGTGTACATCCGATGTTCTGAACAGAGGAGCGGATGTGATGTCCAGGGGCAGTCTGCGCCACGGAGACTGGAGCCTCCATCCCGAGCTGATGGCTCAGACGTGGCAGAAATTTGGCAGAGCGGCCGTGGATCTGTTTGCCACATGAGAGAATGCTCAGTGTCACCTATGGTTCTCACTGAGACCGCGGGACGAACCACCGCTAGGGGTAGACGCGTTTGCTCACAGCCCGTGGCCCAAAATGCTTCTTTACACATTTCTCCCACTCCCTCTGATATCACGGTGTGGAAATGAAAACATTGATACCAGTTTATTTTGTTCATCAATTTTTATTATCAGCACTCTTATTATTCATTTACTTTATATCACACTCTGTTAAAGCTTATCTAAACTGCAGCAGTTGCATCTCTCCAACATCAGTGTGTGAAGCCTTTTAACTTCTGTTTCTCACAGACTGCCGGTACGGAACCCCAGCTCCAGAACCGGTCATACGGACCATAAACGTATTGTCTGTTTTTACCCTGATAAGATTGCAAATGAGGTTAACGCCTGTTGTGTCAAAGCAAGTTCTGTTACGTGTGAACGTGTATAAATGAAGCTGCACTGCTCACGTTATTTTAGAACACACAGAACTCACTGAGCTGCGTTTTCGTTCATGTGTTCTCCTTCTGCAGAAGAGAAATAAACTTTGCTACATGTTTTTAAACAAAGTTCTCAGTCTTCTAAATTTTATTGAACAAGTTTGATAAAACTCCACAACGGTTTCTGAGCCGAGTTCGGGAGGAGGGACTGACAGCCCTCCTGATGGCACCCGAGTGCGTGAACGCCCGTGGTTCCCAATTCTACGACGCCTGTTATCGGGCCGCCCGTGGAAACTGCAGAGGAGGGAGGATGCTCTCCTCCAGGCGGGAGGAGCGATCAGGAGTTGCCCAGAAATAGGCTAGCACCTTTGGGTTTGGCTGCTGAGCTGATCCGTTTAGAGAGGATGGGTCTCTCTCAAGAGGTAGTGCGCACAATTCAGGATTCACATGCTGCTTCCACCAAAGTGCTGTACACATCAAAGTGGACAGATTTTCAGCGCTAGTGTACGGAGAATGGTGTAGAGGCCACCTCATGTCCACTAGGTGGCATGCTGTCCTTTCTGCAGCAGCTGATGGACAGAAATCTGGCGTTCAGCACAATTAAAATGTATGCTGCAGCCATCTCTTCTTGTCACAAATGCTTCGGGGACAGAACAACTTTTAATCATCCGCTGATGAAGTGTTTTTTTAAAAGGTGTGCAGAGGCACAGGCCTGTGTCATGCTCACTTTCTCCACAGTGGGATTTAATGCTGGTTCTGCGAGCCATGATCAAAGCTCCAGTCGAGCCACTAGATCAGGTTCAGATTAAATTCTGGTCTCTTAAAACAGCCCTGCTGTTGGCTTTAACATCCGCAAAGAGGGTGAGTGATTTATCTGCCCTCTCTGTCGCTCAGTCATGTCTCAGAATTCAGACTAATGGCAGCTCAGCTGATCTGAGGCTTAACCCAGCGTTTATACCTAAAAAAATCACAAGCTCATTTAAGCCAAGAGCAATATCATTGGAGGGATTTTTTCCCTCCTCCCCACAAATCAGAAGAAAAAGCATCTTCCATTTTCTCTGCCCTGTGCGTGCGTTGGCGTGTTACGTAGCATGTACGGCAGCACTGCGCCAGACTCAACATTTGTTTGTGCATTATAGAGATGCATCTGCAGGTCACCCGTTATCCACCCAGCGCCTGTCACACTGGCTGTGTGAGGTCATTTCTGAAGCCTACAGAACATCAGATTTAGAGCCTCCTGATAACCTCAGGGCGCACTCGACCAGAGGTATCGCATCTTCGACTGCTTTGCATAATGGTATGACAATGCAGGGTATTTGCACTGTGGCCACGTGGTCAACACCCTGCTCATTTATTCGCTTTTATTTACGTGATGTGTCTGCTTGTTCCATGACACATTCTGTCCGTAGTGCCTTACAGAATGAATATTGTTGTTTCATGGAATCTCATTTAAACTCGCATCTGACAGCATCCATTTACAGTGTGAGATGTTATCAGTCACAGGTTATGACTGT